>NC_073256.2:157780000-157892500 GCF_029289425.2 Pan paniscus
CCGACCTCAGGTGATCTGCCTGCCTCAGCCTCCCAAAGTGCTGGGACTACAGGCGTGAGCCACCGTGCCTGGCACTGTCCTTTTAGGTGAAGGGCATATAAGTGTTCATTGAACTACTCCTGCAGCTTTTCTGAAGTTGTGAAGTCTTTCCAGGTAAAAATAAAGTATATTATATATTACAAATATAAAACAATGAAAGCAATCCCTCATGGGGGGGGTTATGGATTAAATGCAGACACAGGTGTGCACACCCACCAATGGTCACTGCTGTCACGGCCACTCCGGCGAGTGGTGCTGATGCTGGCGAGCGCCACAGGATGGAACATGAGTCATAGCTGACTCCACTTCATGCATCCAACAAACATTAAAAAGTGCCTGGTCTATGACAAGTATTGTGCTTAGCACAGTGGCTAAAAAAATGAATAAGATATAGTCCCCAGTCTAGAATCTGCATGCATTACCAAACTTTCCTATTAAAAATGTATCACTTTAATATTCAGCTCAGCTCTAAGGTAACCCCTAAGGTAAAGAGCTTAGAATTTCTAAAAGCAATAAGTGTCTGTAATATGCTCTGTTTATGCATTTATTTACATTCTGCCTCATTCTAAAAAAGGATCTAAAATCAATTTTTTAAACACATACAATTTAACAACAATAACCAAAAAAAAAAAAAAGATAAAAATCAGTGTAAAGAGAAAATGAGAATTCTAGTTAAAGGAAACCAGGGGAAGGTTAAATCACAAAAATGTCTGCCATGAAGTAGATGTAATTATTAAGGGTAAGCTAGAGACTCAGCTCTAAGGCTCCTAACAGCTAAAGCAAAACGATAAAGATGAAGGCCAGGCGTGGTGGCTCATGCCTGTAATCCCAGCACTTTGGGAGGCCGAGGCAGGTGGATCATTTGAAGTCAGGAGTTCAAGACCAGCCTGGCCAACATGATGAAACCCCATCTGTACTAAAAATACAAAAATTAGCCGGGCAGTAGTGGCGGGTGCCAGTAACCCCAGCTACTTGTGAGGCTGAGGCAGGAGAATCGCTTAAGCCTGGGAGGCAGAGGTTGCAGTGAGAGGAGATCCGGCCACTGCACTCCAGTCTAGGGAAGAAAGTGAGACCCTGTCTCTAAATAAATAAATAAATAAATAAATAAAAAGAGATAAATATCAACGCCCACAAAATAAGTATCTGCACCAACTGCAGGCATGTCCTCAGGCAGGAAGCTGTGAAGCACCATTCTCATCCTGGAGCATCATTCTCATCCTGGAGCATCATTCTCAATGCCTTCCTGGGTTAAACAGAACAACCCACAGCACAGATATGGGGCTCATTCTCCAGGCTCTGGCTTTTCCTTTATTTTAGTCCTCTCCCTCTTTCCTCACTTTATTGGGCTTCAAATGGAGATCTGAAACTCCAGCCTACGGACTGGGTCAAAGATTCCCACCGCTTTGCAGGCAGCTGCCATCCACAGCCCAGCGGGGCATCAGAGGCCCACCTGGCTTGCTCATATCTCTGCAGCTTTGACTGCTCACTCAAGAGAGATTTCCTTATATGCCTCTTACTCTCTCCTAAAGACAAGGTGCAATATACCAGACTCTTGTTCATGCAGAAATGTCTCAGTTCCCTCTCTCTCCCTTTACATCTCTAATAAGGAACTTACTTTCCTCCTTCCCCATCCAACAGTTTCTTTGTGAGAACTATGAAATCCTCACAAACAATCTCTGAAAGCCACGCACCCTGCTGGCTGGACTGAACTGTTTCAGCCATAGCTAAGCTGCATTCCTACTACTTTCCCCCTTCTATCTTAAAAAGCCTTTCCCAAATCTCCCCGTGCCTCTGATTTTCAGCTTAAATTGACATAAAGTTTGAGGTTGCAATTATTATGTGCATATCCAGCAGGCTTTTCCTGGGTTTCCTTAGCAACAGCTTCATTAAGGAACTGCATCAAAATTTTTAAAGAGGCTATTCTTACATCTGAACAGAGTAGCCTGCATAAAATTTGAATGGTTTTGAAGAGAAAATTAACCAGGAACAAAGAGGTGGCAGGTCTTAGTCAGCAGTATCATAAGCCAAAATGTTTTCAAATGGCTCGGAATCATTCCTGAATATTTGGTTTGTGGGAGGCAAAGGGTGTTGGATTCAATGAGAGCTGATCCTAGAGTATGTTCTCTAATCTGGTAAAGTCAGATTATTTTCTAGTTTTTCAAACAATTCCTTACTACCACTTTATCTTACTGTCACTTGCCATTTTTGACTAATTAAGAGTTAAGAAAGTGAGCCGGGTGCGGTGGCTCACGCCTGTAATCCCAGCACTTTGGGAGGCCAAGGCAGGTGGATCACCTAAGGTCGGGAGTTCGAGACCAGCCTGACCAACATGGAGAAACTCTGTCTCCACTAAAAATACAAAATTAGCCGGGTGTGGTGGCACATGCCTGTAATCCCAGCTACTCAGGAGGCTGAGGCAGGAGAATCGCTTGAACCCAGGAGGCAGAGGTTGTGGTGAGCCAAGATCGTGCCATTGCACTCCAGCCTGGGCAACAACAGCGAAACTCTGTCTCAAAAAAAAAAAGAATTAAGAAAGTGAGCAGGGCATGGTGGCTCACGCCTGTAATCCCAGCACTTTGGGAGGCCAAGGCAGGTGGATCACCTGAGGTCAGGAGTTTGAGACCAGCCTGGCCAACATGGTGAAACCCCATCTCTACCAAAAATACAAAAATTAGCCGGGTGTGGTGCGGGCACCTGTAATCCCAGCTACTCGGGAGGGTGAGGCAGGAGAATTGCTTGAACCCAAGAGGCAGAAGTTGCAGTGAGCTGAGATCGCGCCACTGCACTCCAACCTGGGCTACAAGAGTGAAACTCCGTCTCAAAAAAAAAAAAAGAATTAAGAAAGTGAATTTCAATCATTTGGGTAGTTTGAGGGAAACTACCTGATGTGGTACATAGAGCTTGGATTTTAGAACCCAAATGGTTTAAATACCAATGGTAGTATCTACAAGACAATCCTGGAGACACGGCAAACTCCTCTCCTCAATTTCTCATCCTTAAAATGGAGCGTAATAAACTACTTTGCAAAGTTGTTGTGATGATTATGGCCAATATCTGAAAAGCATCTAGCTAAATGCATGCACCAAGCTGGCTGCTTAATCACTCATATTATCAATGAGTTTCAGCTTATCCGATAACGGAGAGGCTCTGCCTTTTCATCTTTTTTGTGTGCCAACAGAGCTTATTTTACAGGATTAATACTGCTAGAGCAGGCCTGACTAGAAAATTCCCCAGGTCTACAAGGCAGAACATGTTCTTTTCCTTGGATCAAATTCACAATTATCTATGTTTATGTTTATCTGCTCAGTACCATTTCCCCCTGTAGACCTGAAGCTCAGTCAGCGTGAGACCACGTCTGTTTTGCTGCCCGCTGAACGCTCAAGGCTAGCAGACGACGGACACAGCGCCTGGCCTTTGGTGTGGAACACGTGAGGGAGGGCAGGAAAGAGAGAACCAGCACGCCTCCCAGAGGCCCTTCGCCTCGGAAATTATGGTCTGGCTTTGGACAAGTTGTACAACCTTTCCTTAGCCTGAGGTTCCTCCTCTACAAACAAGAATATCCGTACTGGAAACACAGAATTATAAGGATTAAAGAAAATAACCAAATTCACAAGCCTGTAAACTGTCTGTTAATGGGTCCTCAACAAACAGGAGCTGCCTGATTCCCTTTGATACAACCAGTGAGCCGTGAGGCAGACATGTTTGCTGAATGCTTTCTAAAAGCCAAGCACAGTGCTTAGCACTTTATATGCATTATTCTATCATTCACAACTTACAGCAACTCTAGAAAGAAGTGAATATTATCATTCCCATTTTATTTTATTTTATTTTATTTTTTTAGATGGAGTTTTGCTCTTGTCACCCAGGCTGGAGTGCAGTGGCGCCATCTCGGCGCACTGCAACCTCCACCTCCTGGGTTCAAGCGATTCTCCTCCCTCAGCCTCCCAAGTAGCTGGTATTACAGGTGCCCCCCACCACACCCAGCTATCATTCCCATTTTATAGACTTGGAAACAGGCTAATGAGGTTACATAACTATTCCAGGTCGCACAGTGAGGAAATGGCAACTTCAACCTAAATCTGGGGGGCCAAAGTCCATGCTTCTTCCACCTCATCTCTACTTCACTATTTGCTTGTAAAAATCCACATGTCCAACCCATAAATGTATAGGTAGACAGTTATTAAATGAGGTATTTGCTGCCATTTGTGAATTATCTTAGATAGATAATTATCATAAACCATTCACCTAAACAACTAAAGAAAAGACAGGTCAATCCATATCCCTGCACACAAAGAGAAGGAACTCAGCAGTGAATTCCGTAAAACGAAAAAACCCTTTCCAATACCACTAAATCCAGATGTATTATTTATCAGTTTTTGTATTTGCACAGGGATTCTTAAAGCAGAAGGAACCTGCAATAATCATATCTCAGTTCCTTTCAAAATTTCCATATTAGCCAAAGTCATTTCCAGGAATAGATACAACTCATCAATTCTACAATGGAACATACTTGATCAAGAACCAAAAGCTTGTTCTATTTCAGAAAAACTACAGACCCCTCTTCTTTATTGTTCTTATAAAATCCCACCAGAACTCATTATCTTGCTGCCTGCTCATCTGGCAAACAAACATGGAGATGAGTCAACTCAAGCCAAGCGTCGTGCTGGGGAAAACTCACAGGGCCACGGAACCACATCTGCACTGTCCCCGCCCGCCCAGCATGGGAGAGCGCTGTTCCCCTTTTGCCGTGTCTTTGCTGACCTCTAGTGGTCCACAGGAAGAAAGAGCAAACAGCAAAAGGACAGGCTGCTCCAAAGAACAAAATGTCCTCACATTTTAAGTGAAAACATTTTATTTTATGAAATGTGTGTTTCTATACCCACCAGTGAAAACAGATTCCCTGCATGCCCAATTTAGCAGCATTAACTTGCAAAGGCAACTCCAGTTGTTAACGGCAAGCCAGTCTCAAAGCCCTGCCCCCGGCTCCCAACCAAATTGTCTGCAATTCCACTGCTTCAGGCTTTCGGAGGGTCCGTTTAAAAGCACAGTCCACCCTCCACTGTCACAAAAGATGTCTCTTTACACCCTCCAATCTGATCATAACACTTGCCCACCACAGAGTCACTTTATGGAGCAGGCATCAAGACAGTACTGGACAGGAGGTGTCAAGGCCAGTCCTTCCAGTGACCACATGAACTTGTTATCCTGTCATTTTACAGACCATACTATTAAGAGGCAGAAACACCGAGTGATTGTGCTCAAGGTTACGCAGCGAACAGGTGGCAACACAGGGCTGTGAACCCGAGCCCATCTGACAGCGCGACTCCACTGCGACTCCCAGCTTAGATTCCTTCAGGGATTCTCTCTTGCCCACCTGATGACTTTTATGCAAGACCTGTGACAGGAACTGACCTCAGCCTGCGTTGGGGCCTCTCTTCCCCACACTGTCCCTCACAAACAAAACTGCTATGACCCCCAAGTGACTTCTGTGCTCAGAGCTCACACTCAGCCACATGTTTACACCCAGTCTCTCTGCTCAGAGGCTCCTCAGCACCACTCTGCTGGGTACTTTTCACTCTCCTCAGAGAGCACCTCCTCCGGGAAGCCCTCCACCCTCAGCACTTAGAGCATCAGGCTCCGGGGCAGGGACCACATCCTCATTGGCCCTGCAAATCTGTGGCCCGGCGCAGTGCTGAACCCCACGTAGGTCCCCCAAAAAGCATGTCAAATGAGAAGTATGATCCAGCTGTTGGTTCATTTGCCCGGCATCACTGGGGAGAACACCTCCCCTTGGGCACCCAGGTAACTGAAGTTTCCACTTTGAAGTGTCAGGTTCCCGCTTCTGCCCATCTTTACCAGAAACTTCAACATAAACTGCAAGATATGGACCTCTTCCTAACGCTCTTCTGATGACCCACTGCACCAGTGGTGGTGCTGTTTCCCTCACACTACGTGGCCTACAGCTTTGAGGGACTGTGTTGTTGTTTGTTTTTACTCGGTTTATGGGCTTTACTCTGTTCTGGTCGCTCCCTTTGGTGTGACACTGACACTTGCCACTTTGACTTATCGGCCTCCCTACCAACGTCTAATCTAGGAAATTAGCCAAGATGACGGGTCCAAGATGCCGGGTCCAAGGGGCAGTAAATACACTTTACAGAAGAGGGAACTGAGGCACACAGAGGTTAAATATCTCGCCAAGGCAAGTGAAGCTGGAATGCCAACCCCAGCAGTCTGTATCCAGTCTGTGTGCTCAACTCTCATGCTAAAACGCCTCTCTTTTTATAGACTATGGCTATAAACATTATAAAGTACCAAAATATGGACCAACTCTGAGATGGTGGTGAACTGTTATTTTGTTTCTACTTAGGTTATCTGCTTTCAACTGAAAAAATTAAGAATCTCTGTAGTCAATGTGGCAACATTTCAACATATTAAATCTGGATGATAAGCATGAGTGTCTTATTATTAGTCATACTTCTTTGTGTGTTCAAGAGAAACTGATTTGAAAGTCTCCTCTCTCCTCCACCCCCTGCCCTGTCTCTCGCCTGAGCCCCCAGACCCACACCTCTCTCGTTATGTGAGAAGCTGAACCTCTCCTCTTTCCCTCCACCACTGCCTTGCAGCTTGCCCTCCTCAGAGCCCAGCCTGACCATCGGGCACCTAACAGAGCAACACTCCATTCCACCCGACCCACAGCCGGCCGCCGACCCTTTCCACGTAGACTCCCAAGCACGTTTCCAGCGGGCTGGCCTTCCCGCCAACAGCCCCAGTCCTTTGGGGAAGCTGTCAGCACTGCTCGCCTGGGCTCCCCAAGGGCCTCTGCAATGGGTCCCCTCCCTCCCTCTCCCTCCACTCCATACAAATCTGGTCACATCAGTCCCTGATGTTAAGACCTTGCCTTTTTTTTTTTTTTTTGAGACAGAGTCTCACTCTGTCACCCAGACAGGAGTGCAGTGGTGTGATCTTGGCTCACTGCAAGCTCTGCCTCCCAGGTTCACGCCATTCTCCTGCCTCAGCCTCCTGAGTAGCTGGGACTACAAGCACCCGCCACCACGCCTGGCTAATTTTTTGTATTTTCAGTAGAGACGGGGTTTCACCATGTTATCCAGGATGGTCTCGATCTCCTGACCTCGTGATCCGCCTGCCTCAGCCTCCCAAAGTGCTGGGATTACAGGCGTGAGCCACTGCGCCTGGCCAAGACCTTGCTTTTAAAACCCGCCGCTCTTAGAAGCAGCCCCAAATGCTTCACCTGGCCGAGAAAGCCCTCCCGCTCAGACTCTGTCCTCCCTACCCATCTCTCTTCCTCTCCCTCCCTCCCTCTCCTCCCCTCCCTCTCCATCTCCCCATCTTTCCACCCCCACCGCCATCTCTGACTTTATTTGGTCTCTCCCAGTGATGTGTTCTGTTTCTGGGCATCACTCATGCTGAGCCATTTTCTTCCTGAATGACCTTCTCCCATCTCCTCTTTACCTGGCTATCTCCTATTCATCCTTCAAGGCCCAGTTCCAATCTCACTGACTTAGAGACTGTCCCTGGCCCCCACACCCTCCACCTCCATTAAACTAAGTTAAATCCTTTTGCCACTTGCTCCCTTGGTACCTGTACCTCCAATTTTTTTCCACTTACCCACTGCTCAATGTCTGCCTTTCCCACAAAACTGTCAGATGGATGAGGACAGGACCCACCTGCCTCAGCTCTCTTTCCCCCACCCTTAGCACAACGCCCTCCTCACTAAGTATCTGCTGAATTACAGTGACCTACGTTCTCATACTCGTCTGGTGTCCTTAAGCAAATTGTTTAACTTGGTCTCAGTTTCCCTATCTATAAAGATCCAAGTTAAACTAAATATCTAAAATCCTTCTAAGACTATCAATTTTAGGATTTAGCATTATCAATCCACAACTAAAGGTTTTGATGATTGTTTTATTAAAAATCCATTTAGATTCAGATTTAAGTATTATTTGCTGGGTTACCACTGTGTCAAAGGAGCTATACAAGTGCTTTCACAAACTGCATGTTTTATAAACCCAACACCCCAAACAGGGTTACAAATGGCAAGTACTTCATGAGTGACAATATCAAGACAAGAGGCGTGAAGCTTGTTGAAGGTTGCCAAGCTGGTAAAACACAGTTACTTCTCCAAAAAAACAAACAAACAAAAAAAAAATGCAAAGGACAGCAAGTTCTGAATTTTGAAAGTTAAATACCACAATGAAAGAAGTAAAATATACAAATAACCACGTTAATTAGAAATCAAGTTAAGATTCAACAGTTTTTATCATGGCATGCTGAACCTCAGCAAAACGAAATAAGCTGAATTCATAGTGAATCAATTCCATAAGAACTGGATGAACTCTTCCACTTACAGGTAGACATACACTCACCTGTCGAAGGTTAATGTAAACTGCATTCTGAAGAAATTCTGATGCTTCCATGCTCCGTTTCTGAATTGCAAGGACACGTACAGCCTTGATGCACGCTTCCAACTCAATCACTCCCGCATTCTTATACTGCAGGGTGTAAAGGAAATGCCTCAGTCAAAAAAGAGTTCAGATGTTTCTGTCACATTCTAAAGGCTGTGCTACTGGGACTCAATAACTACAACAGCACTTTCCCCATCACAGGGCTCCAGATACCCCTCCTGATATGGTTTGGCTCTGTGTCCTCACCCAAATCTCATCTTGAATTGTACTCCCATAATTCCCACATGTTGTAGGAGGGACCTGGTGGGAGATAATTGAATCATGGGGGTGGTTTCCCCCATATTGTTCTCATGATAGTGAATAAGTCTCATGAGATCTGATGGTTTTATCAGGGGTTTCTGCTTTTGCATTTCCTCATTCTCTCTTTGCCTGCTGTCATCCATGTAAGACCTGACTTGCTCCTCCTTGCCTTCTGCCATGACTGTGAGGCTTCCCCAGCCACATAGAACTGTAAGTCCAGTTAAACCTCTTTCTTTTGTAAATTGCCCAGTCTCAGGTATGTCTTTATCAGCAGCATGAATACAGACTAATACAGTAAATTGGTACCCAGAATGGAGTGTTGCTGAAAAAATACCTGAAAATGTGGAAGCGACTTTGGAACTGGGTAACAGACAGAGGTTGGAACAGTTTGGAGGGCTCAGAAGAAGACAGGAAAATGTAGGAAAGTTTGGAACTTTCTAGAGACTTGTTGAATGGCTTTGACCAAAATGCTGATAATGATATGGACAATGAAATGAACAATGATATGGACAACGAAAGAGGGCTGAGGTGTTCTCGGATGGATATCTCAGTTCTTGTTGGGAACTGGAGCAAAGGTGATTCTTGTTACGTTTTAGCAAAGAAACTAGTGGCATTTTGCCCCTGCCCTGGAGATTTGTGGAACTCTGAACTTGAGAGAGATGATTTAGGATATCTGGCAGAAGAAATTTCTAAGCAGCAAAGCATTCAAGAGGTACCTTGGGTGCTGTTAAAAGCATTCAGTTTTAAAAGGGAAACAGCATAAAAGTTTGAAAAATTTGCAGCCTGACAATGAGATAGGAAAGAAAATCAGATTTTCTTAGGAGAAATTCAAGCCGACTGTGGTAATTTGCATAAGAAGCAGCCAAATGTTAATCCCCAAGACAATGGGGAAAATGTCAGAGGTCTTCACAGCAGTCCCTCCCATCACAGGCCTGGAGGCCTAGGAGGAAAAAGTGGTTTCGTGGGCCGGGCCCCGGGTCACCATGCTGTGTACAGCCTAGCGACTTGGTGCCTGTGTCCCAGCCACTCCAGCCAAGGCTGAAAGGAGCCAACATACAGCTCGGGCCATGGCTTCAGAGGGTGCAAGCCCCAAGCCTTGGCAGCTTCCATGTGGTGTTGAGCATGTGGGTGCACGGAAGTCAATAACTGAAGTTTGGGAAGTTTCCGCCTAGATTTCAGGAGATGTATGGAAACAGCTGGATGCCCAGGCAGAAGTTTGCTTCAGGAGTGGGGCTCTCATGGAGAACCTCTGCTAGGGCAGTGCAAAAGGGAAATATGGGGTTGGAGCCCCCACATAGAGTCCCTACTGGGGCACTGCCTAGTGGAGCTGTGAGAAGAAAGCCACCATCCTGCAGACCCCAGAATGGCAGATCCACTGACAGCTTGCACTGTGCACTTAGAAAAACCACAGACACTCAATGCCAGCCCATGAAAGCAGCCGGGACAGGGGCTGTACCCTGCAATGCCACAGGGGCAGGGTTGCCCAAGACCATGGGAACCCACCTCTTGCATCAGCATGACCTGGATATGAGACATGGAATCAAAGGAGCTCATTTTAGAGCTTTAAGATTTGACTGCCCCTCTGGGTTTCGGACTTGCATGGGCCCTGTAACCCCTTTTGCCAATTTCTCCCATTTGGAATGGTTGTATTTACCCAATGTGTATACCCCCATTGTATCTAGGAAATAAGCAGCCTGCTTTTGATTTTATAGGCTCATAGGCAGAAGGGACTTGCCTTGTCTCAGATGAGACTTTGAAGTGTGGACTTCTGAGTCACTGCTGAAATGAGTTAAAACTTTGGGGAACTGCTGGGAAGGCATGATTGGTTTTGAAATGTGAGGACATGAGATTTGGAGGGGCCAGGGGTGGAATGATAATAATCTGACTCTGTGTCCCCACCCAAATCTCATCTTAAATTGTACTCCCACAATTCCCACATGTTGTGGGAGGGATCCAGTGGGAGATCATTGAATTGTGGAGGTGGTTTCCCCCATACTGTTCTTGTGGTAGTGAATAAGTCTCATGAGATCTGTGTTTTTATCAGGAGCTTCCGCTTTGGAGTCCTCTCCTCATTCTCTTTGCCTGCTGCCATCCATGTAAGACGGGACTTACTCCTCCTTGCCTTCCACCATGATTGTGAGGCTTCCCCAGCCACACGGAACTGTAAGTCCAATTAAACCTCTTTCTTTTGTAAATTGCCAGTCTCCGGTACGTCTTTATCAGCAGCATGAAAATGGACTAATACACCTCCCCACCAAAGCCAGAGAATTTGTTTGTGAGAAAGTCTATCCTTTATGGAAGCAAAAGCGATTGGTGTGGCTGAGTGAGTCTATGAATGCCACATAAATGTGTATGCATTCATTAAAATAATATGACCACAGTAGCTTGCTATTTTGCAAAATTTCAAAATATTATCAATGGATGCTTTGCTATTCATTTCTGCTTATCATCCCCTGTAGTACTCTAAAACATTTTTAGAAACTCTCACACCTGCGGCTGTAATGCAGTTGTTGTAAATTCATTTTACTTAGTTGCAAAAAATCCAGCTCCCTGTGTGCTCAATGCTTTCTGACTTTGTCTCCGAGTTGCTTGTTCCTACTTCTCAGTTCCTATTATGGTTCCTGAGATGAAGAACAAATGAGGGCGTTTGGAACAGAAAAGGCTTCGTGGAATTTCATTCAACTACGCAATAAACTGGGGAGTATCTCTTAAGCTTCATCCCCAGTTCTCCTAGCTTCAAGCCAGGAGAGCCACCCCCAGCCCCTCTTACACACCATGTGGCTCCAGACCCGGGAGCAGGGAAAGGAGAAAGGATTCAGGTTCCAGAACTCTTCCACAAAAGAAGAGTTCAGATGGATGGATCTCCTTCCTTCCCTCCGATGCCCTTCTCCCTCCCAAGCCTCCACTGCAAAATCCTCCATGCTAGGCATTCTGCATTTTTGTTTTCTACTCCAAACCTTATTTTTATTTTTTTTCCTAGTTATCCCAACTGGACTGATTTTCAATTGATGTTGCATAATTTAAAATTAAAGAAAGAGTTTATAGAGGTTGTCCATGTATACTAGTACCTGAAGAGAAACAGAGGTTGGGAGGAAAAACACACTAATATTCTTTTGCTGGGGCATTAGGACATGTGAAAACCAATGCATATAATCGACAAGCCTTTGCTGAGACCCACTAGCGGCCTGGTGTGGCATCACTGCTAATGAACATGCAGTCTATTTACCAACCATGAAGAAGCAAAGGCGCAACTGGTTATCTTTCTCACTAAAATCATGTATAAGGTGGGACAAGCAGTTTTATAATTACTATGCCAGAAAGGATAGGCTTCATTTCTCCCCTTTTCCACACACATAATGTACATGTAATCTGTGTTATATTAAATATAAGTTATCACAGACGATCAGAAAAAGGAGCTACTTATACCTGCTTAAATACCAACAATGAAGTCAGAAATCTATCAATTGTATATACTGTTTCATGACACAAGAAAAAACTAACACAGGGACTTGATTCTATGGAAATGCCATTTTTCCTTCAAAACTCTTAAAACAGTTTCTATTGACGTGAGAATAAAAGTCATCACAAATTTTTCCCACATATTTTTGGTTAAATTTACATATTTTAACGTATATTACAAAGAGATTTAAAATGAAATCATGAAAAAAAATTTTTTTTTTGAGACAGAGTCTTGCTCTGTTGCCCAGGCTGGAGTGCAGTTGCTTGATCACAGCTCATTGCAGCCTCAATCTCCCAGGCTCAGGTGATCCTCCCACTTCAGCCTCACTGGTAGCTGAGAAAGCAGGTGTGCACCACCACACCCGGCTAATTTTTTTGTATATTTTGTAGAGGCGGGGTTTTGCCATGTTGCCCAGGCTGGTCTGGAACTCCTGAGCTCAAGTGATCCTCCCACCTCAGCCTCCCAAAGTGCTGGAATTACAGGCATGAGCCATTGCACTCAACCTCTTTTTTTTTGTTAATTCTTTCCTACCATCCAAATTTTCATGGCCAGTATGATTAATATATTATTCCTCAAAAATTCTAAAATAATTTGTTCAAGTTAAAAAAAAACAGACTGGAGTTTTGATGGGGCTTTCAATATGTTTTATTCTGGGAGGTTATGTGTAGTGGCTTAGGCCTGTAATCGCAGCGTCTCAGGAGGCCATGGTGGGAGGATTGCTTGAGGCCAGGAGTTCCAGACAAGCCTGGGCAACATGGACAGACCCCATCATTACAAATAAAAAATAAAAAATTAGCCAGGCGTGGTGGCGTGTACCTGTAGTTACAGCTACTTGGTCATCTGAGTGAGGCCAAGTGAGGTAGGAGGATGAGGGTGGGAGGATTGGTTGAGTCAAGGATTTTGAGGTTACAGTGAGCTGTGATCATGCTACTGCACTCCAGACTGGGCAACAGAGCAAGACCCTGTCTCAAAAAAAAAATGGGTGGGTGCAGTGGCTCACGCCTGTAACCCCAGCACTTTGGGAGGCCCGAAGCAGGCAGACTGCTTGAGCCAGAAGTTCAAGACAAGCCTGGGCAACATGGTAAAACCCCAACTCTACAAAAAATACAAAAAAAATAGCTGGGCATGGTGTTGCACACCTGTAGTCCCAGCACACAGGAAGCCAGAGGTGGGGGGATCACCTGAACCTGGGAGATAAAGGCTGCAATGAACCGTGATCACGCCACTGCACTCCAGCCTGGGCAACAGAACAAAACCCTGTCTCAAAAAAAAAAAAGAAAGAAAGAAAGAAACACTCTTAGATATCAAGTAAACTACTAAAATAGATAAAATATGGTGCTGAAAAAAAGAAAGATTCATAGAAAGGAATGAAAAGTTAATATGTGAAAGTATTTAGTACAGCTAAGAATTCAAATCAAAAAGAAAAAAATATGAATTCAATACATTGTGGTGCGACAATGAGGTAATGACCTGGAAAAAATAAATTGTATTCTTATGTCATAATACACACAAAATAAATTACAGATAATTAGATAATTATAAAAATATTTTAAATGCTAATAACGGTGAATACAAATATATGTTTGCATAGATTATCTCAGCTTATCTTAACTACAGCTCTATGAGATGATGGGTACTGTTATCATCCTCATTTTAGAGATTTAAAAACTAAGGAAAAGAGTTTTATTCTATCATTAAGAAAGTATTTCTAAGCAGGCCAGGTGCAGTGGCCAACGCCTGTAATCCCAGAACTTTGGGAGGCCAAGGTGAGCAGATCACTTGAGGTCAGGAGTTCGAGACCAGCCTGGCCAACATGGTGAAGCTCTGTGTCTACTAAAAATATAAAAAATTAGCCGGGCATGGTGGCTCGCACCTGTAGTCCCGCTACTCAGGAGGCTGAGACAGGAGAATCGCTTGAATCCAGGAGGCGGAGGTTGCAGTGAGCCCAGATCATGCTACTACACTCGAGCCTGGGCAACAGAGCAAGACTCTGTCTCCAAAAAAAAAAAAAAGATATTTCTAAGCATAATGCCAAACTCCTGGCCTCAAGTGACCCGCCCACCTAAGCTTCCCAAAGTGCTGGGATTACAGGCATGAGCCAATGCACTCAGCTGTATTGGCAAATATTTTTCAAAAATAATAGCTAGTGTTTGTTTATGGAGGAGTAAATTCTTAATAACCTTTTTGGAGGACAATACAGGAATATATAACACTTTAAGAAAAGTATACTTTTTTTTTTTTTTTTTTGAGACGGAGTCTCACTCTGTAGCCTAAGCTGGAGTGCAGTGGTGTGATCTCGGCTCCCTGCAACTTCCGCCTCCAGGGCTCAAGTGATTCTTGAGCCTCAGCCTCCCGAGTAGCTGGGACTACAGGTGCACACCACCACATCTGGCTAATTTTTTGTATTTTAGTAGAGACAGGGTTTCACCATGTTGCCCGGGGTGGTCTCAAACTCCTGAGCTCAGGCAATCTGCCTATATCAGCCTCCCAAAGTGCTGGAATTACTGGCGGGCATGAGCCACTGTACCATGCCAAAAAAAACATATACTCTTTAACTCAAGTCAACTTCTAGGAATTGTTCCCTTAAAAAAAATCAATCCAAAAAGATGTATGCATACGGGCATTTATCAGAGAACTGTTTACAATAGGGGGAAGAAAAAACAGAAATAAATAATAATCAGTAACAGGATTGGTGAAATAAATAATTCTACATCTTTTCACTCTCCATCAGAGGAGGAATTTGAAGAGTAACTTGAACATAACCTATGATAAATGTTAATATCATATCCAGGATAAATTTCTAGAAAAATTGAACCTAAAGGAATAAGGATACAAGAACACAAGAATATAGGGGCAAAAATGTTCAGTAAAGCATTTTTTCTAATTCACGGTGAAAAAGTGAGAAAGCCTAAGTATCCATCCACGAGAGAATAATTAAGCAAATTAAGGCAAGCTGTGAAATCTGTAAGAGCAGGCATTTCATCTTGTTCTAGGTGCTGTTTATGAGCATGTCTCACAAAATGTCTTGATGAATACATGACTACATCCACATTTTGGAAAACCTTTCCACACTCTCTGAAAGAAGCAAGCAGGATTTTAGAAAACCTTTCCACATGCTCTGAAAGAAGCAAGCAGGTCCGGAGGCGAGAGTACACCTGTGGTCTATGAGATACTGCTGAGTGGGTAAAGCAAGTGCAGAATAACATACTATGATCCCATTTTCATAAATAAGATGTGCGTGTGTATGTGAGCATGTGTGTGTACGTGCATGTGTGCGCACGTGTGAGCATGTGTGTACGTGCATGTGTGCACACGTGAGCATGTGTGTACGTGCATGTGTGTGCGTGTGTGAGCATGCTCGTACGTGCATGTGTGTGTGAACATGTGTGTGCATGTGTGTGAGCATGCGTGTGTACGTGCATTGTGTGCGGGTGTGAGCATGCGTATGTGCATTGTGTGCGGGTGTGAGCATGCGTGTGTACGTGCATGTGTGTGCGTGTGAGCATGCGTGTGTACGTGCATGTGTGCACGTGTGTGTGAGCATGTGTGCGTGTGTGTGTGTGTGTGTGTCTCATAGGCACAAAGGTCATGGAGGCTATGGACCAAGTTGTTGATAATAAACCAAGTTGTTAATAAGAGTAGAGGAGGTAGAGGACTTTCATTTTTTCACTTGATGCCACTCTTCCGCACAACTTTTCTTTTCCAGTATTTTAGTAAGTACATTTGGAATGCGAAATTGTTTTCAATCCAAACTAAAAAGAAGGGTGCCTCCATAAGATGGAATGCTCTACAGGTCACTGAAAATTATGCCATGGAAGATTTCAACAGCATAGAAAACACAGACTAAAATGGGTCACCACACAGTACATAAGTATGCTCCATTTCTTAAAATATAAATAATATACTTTGATAAAAGAACCAGAAAATAGATATAAAATATTAACAATCATTATCTGTGAGTACGCGGGCCATGAGAGCCTTTTTTCTCCCTTTTCCAAATTTATTATACTAAACCTACACTGTTTTGAATCAGAAAAAGAAAACATTTTAGGCATATAGTACTATGCATTAGAGAGCAAGACATGAATACTTACAGAAATAAATAATTAAGAGACACTGCAGCATTACACAATGTAAAATGGAAACTTCTGATTAAAACAACACAACTGTGTAAAAAAATCACAAAGCCATAAAATCACCTTGCTGTAATAGGAAATCGCCTCTTTATACTTGTCAATTATGTCTTCAGGGCTAAGGCAGTTCTTAGCACGTCCGATCTCAGTACTGGTGTCAGGGTTGATGCCATTGGTGGTGAGGGCACCTGCAAACCAAGAGGAAGAAAAGAAATAATCTTTTGCTTTTTCTGTATTATTTATTTGTTAAAGAGGAGCATGAATAAGACAAAACTTAAATATGCCCTACTGAAATTTAAATAATGTAAGTGTTTAGTCTTCACAGCTTATATGCTTCCTATAATAGCCTTGCTATCAAAGCATTGTATTAAATGTTAGTTAACTCAAAATAAGTTTTCCTCCCTTTTGAAATTTTTTATTGAAGAACATGAAATGCATTACATAAAAGTAACATATTTACAGTAACTAGCTCAATTGTCTTGAAGGCAATGGTGAAGTCAGCACACATTCTCTCATAGCTTGAAGCTCTTCATGTTAGCAAGAAACCACCCCGCATCCTCAAAGGAGGTCAACTACGCAAAAGCATTTTCTGAACCACACGGCATTTAAAAAAAAAATTATAAATGATAGTATGCTTTCTATGCCTTTTTCTATTTCTGACCAACTCCTATCAATAAGCAGAAGCATTTGATTCCCCAGCCACCAAACCCACATGGACAAGCATTTTGGAGCAACTTCCATTTAAAGAATATAACCAACTAAACAGAGAACTCTGGCAGAAAAAAAATAAAGATAAAATATTCATTGACTTCACAGAACACTCAAAAAATATTCTCCTAAATCTCAATAGCAGGGAAAGCTGGGCTTCTATGAAACCACTTGTTTAGCTTACAGAGAGTGAGCATCTCCCACAAATCCTGTTTCCCTTGCGCTGCTGGGAGGCTCAGGGATGAGCTTGCCACCCATCTGTATAATCTCACAAGGCCAAAGACGTGCATCTCACACTGCCCTCATCCCCTGTGCAGCTCACTTCTTACCCTTGTTTTCTAATCTTGGTCCAGTTTTTTCATCTGCTTATTGTTTGTTCTCTAATTCTGTAAGCTGCCTCAAAAGGTTTTTTGGAACAAGACAGAAGAATAAACAGGTAAGTGGAGAGATGGATGGACAAATGGAAGGAGAACTCTAAGAAAAGGGGAGCGAAGCATTTCATGTGCAAAATCCTCTTCTGGTGAGGGAAGAAAGAACTGTAACAGAACTGTGGAGAGGCAGGTGGTTTAGGACTTTGTTTCCTGCTGATTTTGTGAAAATCACAGCAAGAGACAAGAGGGAAGAACTATAAATGATAATAGAAAAGGGCATGCTTGGAAAAATATATCTCAAATATGCACTTTTTAAAGAATAGATCCAAATCAGCAAGACCCGGTGACATAAACTGTGGGTAGAGAATTGAGAACTCCATCCCCCAGGTACCAGGCACCCCTTCGAGCAGTGAGCATTCACACAGTTGTTATAATGCCATAGGGGCAAAAGCGACATTTTTTCACACTCAGTGGAAGCAGGACCTACGTCAGGAACATCCACATGTGTCATCATCTACAGCAACTCTATGAGAGTATTCTTAGTGTACCCCATCTCTGCAGGGGAGGAGACAAGATCCTACAGAGGTTAAATCTCCTTACTAGTTCTCACAATTACAGAGCTGGTGACCCCAAGTAGGAGGCCATCTTGGGCCTATGTTCTTAACAACAGAAGTGTGGTGCTTTGTGTGCTTTTCATGCTTATAATACATTTGTTTCTAGCATAAGTTAATATTTAGTAAGTGACAAGGAGTCTTGATTTATTTCATTAGCTATAATGAATTATCTTCACATTGTTGAGTTTTACTCTCTTTTTTTCCCTTGGAGAAATGGTGGGGGGGGGGGGTCAGAATGAGGTGGGTTTTTCATTCTTCATATGGTATCTCATCTCTTCTCTGGGAGTAAATGATCAAAGCATAAGAGGGAAATCCCCCCGACAGAGAAGGAACAAGTGCTCCCTCCACCTTTTAAAGAAAGGGCATCTCCAGTCATGAGGGCTAATTTGATCAACTTAATTTCTTTTTTCTTTGAAACAGAGTCTCTCTCTCTGTCACCCAGGCTGGAGTGCAGTGGTACTGGAGTGCAGTGGCACGATCTCAGCTCGCTACAATCCCCCTCCTCGCTACAATCAAGTGATTCTCCTGCCTCAGCCTCCCAAGTAGCTGGGATGACAGGCACCCACCAGCAAGCCCCACTAATTTTTGTATTTTTAGTAGAGATGGGGTTTCACCATGTTAGCCAAGCTGGTCTTGAACTCCTGACCTCAAGTGATCTGTCCAACTCGACCTCCCAAAGTGCTAGAATTACAGGTGTGAGCCACTGCGTCTAGCTGATAAACTTAATTTCAACATCAAGGCTAGAGGAAAAACTTCTATGTGGAGCAACCAAGAAAAATATAAACCATAGGAAAATAACAAGAGCATCGCTCCCAAGAGAGCTTAGTGGGTCAGACCAATTTAATTTCATTCAACAAAAGACTAATAAGTTCTAGAAACACTAGTAAGCCATAGATTTGATCTTTCTTGACATCTGTAAAGTTGTGACAGCCCGTATGAGATGTCATCATGAACTAGTCGACCAGAGCCATCAAGACCCATAGCCTGTAGATTACAGGCAGGAAAATCAATGCCACAGGAGGCTAAGACCCAGATGGGAGGAGAGACAAAGAAAGAGCATGGATGAGAAGTCACGGGGAGGGGGGAAGGTTGAAAAGGGCACCACCACAAAGGTTCTCAAGTATCAGCCCAACAATGCTTTCATCATTCACTAAAGAGATAGGTACTGAGCTGCTACCACACAAGACTGTATACAAGGCACAAAACTGGAAACCCAGACATACACATAAGATAAAGCAAAAAAAAGAAAGAAGACAGCAGAGATGGATGCCGCTTGAGAAAGGTTTGCCTTTCTCTCCTAGAGAGAAGAACAAAAAGGGCTTAGATACACCAAGAACCAGTGTGGCAATAATTTTAGCAATGGCTAACAGGCTAGCACCAGCCTGGGTCACTAACATCTGCTGTCCAACTACAAAACAAAAACCCTGCTACGTGGGCACTGTGGGCTTTATTTTGTAGAGGAATGGCAGGAAGACAAGGCATCCATAAGCCACAGTGTGGGATCGAGTCCTCCAGCACCAGGACACAGTGCCTGGAATCACCAGGGCCAAGATGGACTTTTTAATAATGGTCTGGGACACCTGAGTGGCCATTTGGAAAAAAAAAAAAAAAAATCAAACCCACACCTCACAGGAGACACAAGACTAAACTCCAAATGGATCTGAGATCTGAATGTAAAACAGAAAACCATAGTTCAAAAAACACGGGTAAATTCCTCTAAAACCTGGACAAAGGAAAAGGCTCTCTATCACACAAACCTAAATGCGATAAAAGACTAATATATTCAACCACATAAAAACGCAGCAAAATTACTATAAACACAGCAAAACATAAATGATAATCTGATTTAAAAATATATGCAACATATATCACAAACAGCTAATTCCACCTACATCAAGGTCACAAAAGTTGAAAAAGAAAAACACAACTAAAAATCCAACAGAAAAAAAAAAATGGCCAAAAGATTTGGGCAGATAATTCATAAAAGAAAAACATAAAAATGACCCTTAAGCATTTTAAGATATTCAACTTCATTAATGGTAAGAGACGCCATTTGTCACGTATCTAGTTGGCAAAAATGTTAAAAGCCTGACGACACACAGTGTTGGTGTATATATGGAGAAAACACTCGCATGCACTGCTACTGTGAGTGCGAATGATGCAGCCTTTATGAAGAAGACTTTGGCAGGATCTAGTAACACTACATTTATGTTTACTTTTTGACCCAGTAATTCCACTGCTAGGAATTTACACTGAAGACACACCTTCAACAGTACAGAAACATACCTATGCAATGTGATTTGCTGATATATTATCTGTAACTCCCAAACACCGGAAACAATCAAACATCCACATGCAGAAGAGTGGTGAAATAAAACCCGGTACCTGCACACTTAGTGTGCCACGCAGCTGTGAAAGTGGATGAGAAAGATCTCCATAAGCTGATATGGACTGATCTCCAGGATACATTAGCAACCAAAACAGAATAAAAAACACCAAGTACAAAAGAATACATGTAATATCTTACCTTTTGCACAAGAAAAAGAATTAAGAACATCAATGTGTTTATTTAAAAAATAAGAAGAAGAAGAAGAAAAGGCCAGGAACAAATGATATAAGGGTAGGGAAACGAAGTGGAAAGAATAGGAGAGGCGCTGGGCGCGGTGGCTCACACCTATAACCCCAGCACTTTGGGAGGCCAAGGAAGGCTCCTGGGTTGAGCCCAGGAGTTCAAGACTAGCCTGAGCAACGTGGCAAAATCCCATCTCCACAAAAAAACACATGAAAATTAGCCAGGCATGGTGGCACGCACCTGTGATTTCCAGCTACTTGGGAGGCTGAGGCAGGAGGACTGCTTGAGCCCAGAAGACCAAGGCTGCAGTGAGCTGTGATCATGCCACTGCACTCCAGCCTGGGCGAGAGCATGAGACCTTGTCTCCAAAAAAAAAAAAAAAAAAAAAATAGGAGAGGAAGTGGCACTTCTCTGGGTAACCCTTTTTATATAGTTTTGATTTTTGGAATCATATTAACATTTTATATAGATTTGACCAGGCGCAATGGCTCATGCCTGTAAGCCCTGCCCTTTAGAAGGCTGCGGCAGACAGATCGCCTGAGGTCAGGAATTCAAGACCAGCCTGGCCAACATGGTAAAACCCCAGCTCTATTAAAAATACAAAACTTAGCCAGACATGGTGGCATGCGCCTGTAGTCCCAACTACTCAGGAGGCTGAGGCACAAGAATTGCTTCAACCCGGGAAGCGGAGATTGCAGTGAGCCAAGATCATGCCACTGCACTCCAGCCTGGGCAACAGAGCGAGACTCTATCTCAAAAATAAAACAACAACAAAAAAAAGGCCGGGCGCAGTGGCTCACGCCTGTAATCCCAGCACTTCGGAAGGCCGAGGTGGGCGGACCGCAAGGTCAGGAGATCAAAACCATCCTGGCTAACATGGTGAAACTCCATCTCTACTAAAAATACAAAAAATTAGCCCGGCGTGGTGGCGGGCACCTGTAGTCCCAGCTACTCGGGAGGCTGAGGCAGGAGAATGGCGTGAACCCAGAAGGCAGAGCTTGCAGTGAGCCAAGACTGTACCACTGCATTCTAGCCTGGGCGACAGAGCGAGACTGTCTCAAAAAAAAAAAAAATTATATAGATTTAGAAATATAAAACAGCAACTCAAAGAACTGTAAAAATAAAAAAAGGAAAAAAGATTTAAAAAATCAGCAAAGATGGGGAAACTCATTAATGATATATAAACAGAAATAATTACATTTCAAATAACATAATCACACTGACAGGAAGCATTAAAGGACAAATCCAAGTAACCTCTGACTGCAGCACCCTGTGTATTTATCCTTGGTATCATGACCAAGTATCATGACCAAAAGAACCACAACCAATCCTTGAACTCTAACTCTAGGTAGGTGTTTTGTTAGTTAGTTAGTATGAACTTGACATAACAGTAGAACTTCTCAAAGGGCCTAGAATCAATGAACCTTAGTAGCAATGAGCATGCTTAGTGACCAGACCTTGGTTTCTAAATACCACTTTCCAACAAAAGAAACTAAAGCTCCTTAGAAAAATGTCCGGTTCCAGAGCTGGAACAGGGAAAGTACAAAATGAACCTAAAATATCTTTCTATGTTTTTGAGATGGAGTCTCATTCTTGTCGCCCAGGCTGGAGTGCAGTGGCGAAATCTTGGCTCACTGCAACCTCCGCCTCCCAGGTTCAAGCGATTCTCCTGCCTCAGCCTGACAAGTGGCTGGGATTACAGGTACCCACCACCACGCTCAGCTAATTTTTGTATTTTTAGTAGAGACGGGGTTTTGCCATGTTGGCCAGGCTGGTCTTGAACTCCTGACCTCAGGTGATCTGCCTGCCTCAGCTTCCCAAAGTGCTGGGATTACAGGTATGAGCCACCGCGCCCGGCCTGAACCTAAAATATCTTGAGCCTGAAAGTAAACATATGTTCAATAACTGATTGAGGAACATGTCAAAAGGTTTTAAGAATCAGCTTGAAGAGCTTCCATTGGCCAAATCTAGCCAATGAGCTACAAAATAAAGAATAATAGCAATGGATTAGAACCTACTAAAAAAATAATGATCCATAAGTCCATAACAATAAGTGGATGGATGGAAAGAAAGAAGGAGAAAAGAAAAAAAAAGCTCCTCCTTATAGTAAAATGCGAATAAACACATAAGGAATGATGAAGCAAGAAAATCGCCATTTGGCAGCCAGCACAGTAATAACTGACTCAGGTGAAACTCTTCACTGAATCAGCCAGAACCAGTGGGTGAAAGTGTGATGACAAACAGGATGTATACAGTCTCAAACAATTTCCCACAAATTACTTATTATTTACATCGAGAAAAATAGTAACTTTACAGTGGAAAACTCCATCAGACTCCACTTTAACCAATTATCAAAGTTAGCCTCACCAGTAATGGGACAAATGAACCTCATGTCCCTCTGATTTAATGCATGATGGATCACTTACTTGACCCCTCCCTCTGCCCTGCCAAAATGCAAAACCTCATAATCATAAAGCAACTTCAGGCAAACACAAAGTGAGAACATTCCACAAAATAAATGGCCTGCAATCTTCAGAAATATCAATTATCATGAAAAACGAAGATAGGCTGAGACGATACTAAGTGCCATAGACACTAAATGCCGTGTGTGATCCTGGACTGGATCCCACATCAGGAAATAGAACTGCTGTATTGGAACAGCTGGTGGAATGCAAATAAGGTCTGGGGGGTAGATAAAGATACTGAATGCATCAACGTTAAATTCTCTGATTTTAATCACTGTACTGTTTATGTGAATGACCTTGTCCTTAGGAAATGCACACCGAGGTATTCAGGACAGGGCCTCAGGTCTGCAACTCACTGTCAAATCGCTCAAAAAAAACTTTGTATATGCACAGAGATCAAATAATAAAGCAAATGATAACAACTGGGAAATACGGGTGAAGAGTACATCAGAATTATCTTTACCACTCTTTTATAAGATTTATAAGTTTTAAATTATTTCAAAATCAACAATTTAAAAAAATTAGAATTACGGTAAACTCATTAAGCTACAAAACAATTCTATTATATTAAAAACAGGATGCATTTCGTAAAGACAAAAGCGCTAAAACATATACAACTGGGAATATAAATGAAATGAAAATGGGGAAGATAAATTATAAATTAAGATCATAGGCCATGATCCATTGGTCTTTGTGTCTGGGAAAGGAAAGGAAAAAGGAAAGGAAAGGACATAGGCCATGAGCAGAATGAGTCACTTTATCACTTACACACTCATAACACTCGCTAAGTGCCAGGTGCTGAGCTGGGCACGGGGAATCCACTGCCACAGCAGTGTGTGCAATAATTAAAAAGTCGCCACCCGGGTCGGGCACGGTGGCTCACGTCTGTAATCCCAGGACTTTGGGAGGCCGAGGAGGTAGATCACCTGAGGTCAGGAGTTCAAGACCAGCCTGGCCAACATGGTGAAACCCCATCTCTACTAACAATACAAAAATTAGCTGGGTGTGGTGGCACATGCCTGTAATCCCAGCTACTCAGGAGGCTGAGGCAGGAGAATCGCTTGAACCAGGGAAGCAGAGGTTGCAGTGAGCTGAGATCACACATTGCACTCCAGCCTGGGCAACAAAAGCGAGACTGTCTCAAAAAAAATAATAATAAATAAATAAATAGTCATCATCTGGACACCATGATGAAAGGAACATAAGTGTCAGGCCAGCCTTTGGCTTTACTGACAGCTGCCAGACACCTACTGAAGAACCAAGTCTTTTTTTTTTTTTTTTTATACTTTAAGTTTTAGGGTACATGTGCACAATGTGCAGGTTAGTTACATATGTATACATGTGCCATGCTGGTGTGCTGCACCCATTAACTTGTCATTTAGCATTAGGTATATCTCCTAAAGCTATCCCTCCCCCCTCCCCCCACCCCACAACAGTCCTCAGAGTGTGATGTTCCCCTTCCTGTGTCCATATGTTCTCATTGTTCAATTCCCACCTATGAGTGAGAATATGTGGTGTTTGGTTTTCTGTCCTTGCGATAGTTTACTGAGAATGATGATTTCCAATTTCATCCATGTCCCTACAAAGGACATGAACTCATCATTTTTTATGGCTGCATAGTATTCCATGGTATATATGTGCCACATTTTCTTAATCCAGTCTATCATTGTTGGACATTTGGGTTGGTTCCAAGTCTTTGCTATTGTGAATAGTGCCGCAATAAACATACGTGTGCATGTGTCTTTATAGCAGCATGATTTATAGTCGTTTGGTTATATACCCAGTAAGGAACCAAGTCTTGAAGGAAGGTCTGATTTTTTTTCTTCCCCAGGAACATAAAAATTCTGGAATAAGACTGGAGATACGTCATCAAAAGAATTAAAGGGAAATTGACCCAAGAAGAAATATGAAGAAGTTGTGGTTTTTAAGCAAGCTGAAAGAAGATAAAGGAAGCATGACCAAAAAATATTCTACAGTAGAAATTTTTAAAAAATAAAAACAAAAAGAAGGCCAGGAGCAGTGACTTACACCAAAAATCCCAGCACTTTGGGAGGCTAAGGCAGGAAGATCACTTGAGCCTAGGAGTTCGAGACCAGCATGGGCAACATAGTGAGATCCTAACTCTACAAAAAATCTAAAACTTAACCAGGTATGGTGTCATGGCCCTGTAGTCCCAGCTACTTTAGAGGCTGAGATGGGAGGACTGCTTGAGCCTGAGAGGTTGAGGGTGCAATGAGCCATGATCATGCCACTGCACTCCAGCCTGGGTGACAGAGAGAGACCCTGTCTCAAAATAAATAAATAAATAAACAAATAAATAACTGAAATCATTTAAATGTGTTCTCCAACCACAACAGAATTCTTTTTTTATAACAGAACTATTTTAGATATCAACAACAGAATGAAATTTGGGGAATTCACAAATACTTGGAAATTAAATAGCACATACCTAAATAACCAATGGGTCAAAGAAGAAATCACAAGACAAATTAGAAAACACTTTTTTTTTTTAATTTGAGACAGATTCTCTCTCTGTCCCCCAGTCTGGAGTGCAGTGGTGCGATCTTGGCTCACTGCAACCTCTGCCTCCCAGGTTCAAGCAATTCTCCTGCCTCAGCCTCCCCAGTAGCTGGGATTACAGACGTGCCAACATGCCCAACTAATTTTTGTATTTTTAGTAGAGATGGGGTTTCACCATGTTGGCCAGGCTGGTCTTGAACTCCTGACCTCAAATGATCTGCCTGCCTCAGCCTCCCAAAGTACTGGGATTACAGGCATGAGCCACCACGCCTGGCCTAGAAATTAGAAAATACTTTGATTAGCTGGGTATGATGTCATGTGCCTATAGTCTCAGCTACTTGGGAGGCGGAAGCAGGAGGATCTCTTGAGCACCGGAATTCTAGGCTGCAGTGAGCTGTAATCGCCACTGCACTCCAGCCTGGGCAACAGAGTAGAACCTTGTCTAAAAATAAGAAGAAGAAAATAAAAATAAAAATAAAAATAATTGGAAAAAAAATACTTTGAGCTGAAAACTGGCCAGGTACAGTGGCTCACACCTATAATCCCAGCACTTTAGGAGGCCAAGGTGGCCAGATCACTTGTGGTCAGGAGTTCAAGATGACCTAGGCCAACATGGTGAAACCCCATCTCTACTAAAAATACAAAAAATTAGCCAGGCGTGGTGGTGCACGCCTGTAATCCCAGTTACTCGGGAAGCTGAGGCAGGAGAATAGCTTGAACCCAGGAGATGGAGGTTGCAAGTGAGCCGAGATCATGCTCTGACACACAAAAAAAAAGAAAAGAAAAAGAATACTTTGAGCTGAAAACAAAGCCATAATATACTAAAAATGATATGCCACAAAAGCAGTGCATAGAGGGCAATTTGTAGCTATAAATACTTACATTTTTTAAAAACAGGCCAGGTGCAGTGGCTCACATCTATAATCCCAGAAGTTTGGGAAGCAGAGGTGAGAAGATCACTTGAGGCCAGGAGTCCAAGACCGGGCTTGGTAACATAGAGAGACCTCATCTCTACAAAAATTTAAAAAGTAGGCAGGCATGGTGCATACCTGAAGTCCTAGCTACTCAGAGGCCGAGGCTGAAGGATCACTTGAGCACAGGAGATGACTATAGTGAACTATGACTGTACCATTGCACTCTACAAGCCTGGGCGACAGAGCAAGACCCTGTCTCTTAAACCAGAAGAAAGAGCTCATGTCAACAACCTAAGAAACTAGAAAAAGAAGAGAAAATTAAATTCAAAGCAAACAGAAGGAAGGAAATAAAGATTAGAGCAGAAATAAATGAAAGGGGGAATTGAAAAACAATAGAGAAAAGTCAACAAAAACCAAAAGTTCATTCTTAAAACAACCACAAAATTATGAACTAGCTAAGAAGAGAGAAGAATCAAGTTACTAAAATCAGAGCTGAAAGAATAGACATTACTACCAACCTTACAGAAATAAATTGTAAGACAATATTATGAACAATTATACACCAATGAATTATCTAATTTAGATGAGTTGGGCAAATTCCCAGAAAGACACAAACTACTAAACCCAACTCAAGAAGATCTAGAAAATCTAAATAGACCCATAACAAGTAAAGTGATTGAATCAATAATCAAAAAATCTCCCAGAAAGAAAAGCCAGGCACACAATAATAGACAGAGAGCCAAATCATGAGTGAACTCCCATTCACAATTGCTTCAAAGAGAATAAAATACCTAGGAATACAACTTACAAGGGATGTGAAGGACCTCTTCAAGGAGAACTATAAACCACTGCTCAACGAAATAAGAGAGGACACAAACAAATGGAAAAACATCCCATGCTCATGGATAGGAAGAATCAATGTCATGAAAATGGTCATACAGCCCCAAGTAATTTATAGATTCAATGCTATCCCCATCAAGCTACCATTAACTTTCTTCACAAAATTTAAAAAACTACTTTAAATTTCATATGGAACCAAAAAAGAGCCCAAATAGCCAAGACAATCCTAAACAAAAAGAACAAAGCTGGAGGCATCACGCTACCTGACTTCAAACTATACTACAAGGCTACAGTAACCGAAACAGCATGGTACTGGTACCAAAACAGATATATAGACCAATGGAACAGAACAGAGGCCTCAGAAATAATGCCACACATCTACAACCATCTGATTTTTGACAAACCTGACAAAAACAAGCAATGAGGAAAAGATTCCCTATTTAATAAATGGTGTTGGGAAAACTGGCTAGCCATATGCAGAAAACTGAAACTGGACCCCTTCCTTACACCTTATACAAAAATTAACTCAAGATGGATTAAAGACTTAAACGTAGGACCTAAAATCATAAAAATCTTAGAAGAAAACCTAGACAATACCATTAAGGACACAGGCATGGGCAAAGACTTCATAACTAAAACAGCAGTGGCAACAAAAGCCAAAATTGAGAAATGGGATCTAATTAAACTAAAGAGCTTCTACACAGGAAAAGAAACTATCTTCAGAGTCAACAGGCAACCTACAGAATGGGAGAAAATTTTTGCAATCTATCTATCTGACAAAGGGCTAATATCCAGAATCTATAAAGAACTTCAACAAATTTACAAGAAAAAAACAACCCCATCAAAAAGTAAGCAAAGGCAAAGGATATGAACAGACACTTCTCAAGAGAAGACATTTACGCGGCCAACAAACATACGAAAAAAGCTCATCATCACTGGTCATTAGAGAAATGCAAATCAAAACCACAATGAGATACCATCTCACGCTAGTTAGAATGGCGATCATTAAAAAGTCAGGAAACAACAGATGCTGGAGAGGATGCGGAGAAATAGGAATGCCTTTATACTGTTGGTGGGAGTGTAAATTAGTTCCACTATTGTGGAAGACAGTGTAGCGATTCCTCAAGGATCTAGAACCAGAAATATCATTTGACCCAGCAATCCCATTACTGGGTATATACCCAAAGGATTATAAATCATTCTACTATAAAGACACATGCACATGTATGTTTATTGCAGCACTGTTCACAATAGCAAAGACTTGGAACCAACCCAAATGCCCATCAATGATAGACTGAATAAAGAAAATGCAGCACATATACACCATGGAATACTATGCAGCCATAAAAAAGGATGACTTCATGTCCTTTGCAGGGACATAGATGAAGCTGGAAACCATCATTCTCAGCAAACTAACACAGGAACAGAAAACCAAACACCACATGTTCTCACTCATAAGTGGGAGCTGAACAATGATAACACATGGACACAGGGAGGGGAACATCACACACCAGGGCCTGTCAGGGAATGGGGGCTAGGGGAAGGACAGCATTAGGAGAAATACTTAATGTAGATGACGGGTTGATGGGTGCAGCAAACCACCATGGCACGTGTATACCTATATAACAAATCTGCACATTCTGCACGTGTATCCCAAAACTTAAAGTATAATAAAAAATAAAAATAAAGAAAGGCCAGGTACAGCTGTCTTCAATGGTGAATTCTACCAAATATTTAAGGACAAATTAACACCAATTCTTCATAAACTCTTCCAGAAAACATAAGAGGAAGGAACATTAACCAATTCATTTTATGAGGCTAATGTTGCCCTAATACCAAAACCAGAAACAGACATCAAAAGAAAACTACAGATCCACATTTCTTACGAATATAGACGCAAGGCCGGGCGCAGTGGCTCATGCCTGTAATCCCAGCACTTTGGGAGGCCAAGGCAGGTGGACTGACTGAGGTCAGGAGTTCAAGAGCAGCCTAGCCAACATGATAAAACCCTGTCTCTACTAAAAATACAAAAATTAGCTGGGAGCAGTGGCATATGCCTGTAGTCCCAGCCACTCGGGAGGCTGAGGCAGTAGAATCGCTTGAACCTGGGAGGCAGAGGTTGCAGTGAGCCAAGATCATGCAACTGCACTCCAGCCTGGGCGACAAAGCGAGACTCCATCTAAAAAAGATTAGATAGATAGATAGATAGATAGATAGATAGATAGATAGATAGATAGATAGATGGATGCAAATATCCTCAATAAAATACTAGCACACTGAATCCAGCATGATATAAAAAGGTTTATACAACATGATCAAGTGGGATTCAGCTCAGGAATCTAAGGTTAGTTTAATGTCTGAAAATTAGTAGAATAAAGGACAAAACCACATGATCATCTCAACAGACACAAAGAAAGCATTTGATAAATTCAACACCCTTTCGTGATGACACTCAACAAACTAGGCTAACCAGGCGCGGTGGCTCACGCCTGTAATCCCAACACTTTGGGAGGCGGAGGCGGGTGGATCACAAGGTCAGGCGATCGAGATCATCCTGGCTAACACGGTGAAACCCCGTCTCTACTAAAAATACAAAAAAATTGGCCGGGCACGGTGGCTCGCGCCTGTAATCCCAGCACTTTGGGAGGCCGAGGCGGGTGGATCACGAGGTCAGGAGATTGAGACCATCCTGGCTAATACGGTGAAACCCCGTCTCTACTGAAAATACAAAAAAATTAGCCGCGCGTGGTGGCGGACACCTGTAGTCCCAGCTACTCGGGAGGCTGAGGCAGGAGAATGGCGTGAAGGCAGGAGGCGGAGGTAACAGTGAGCTGAGATCGCGCCACTGCACTCCAGCCTGGGCGACAGAGCGAGACTCCGTCTCAAAAAAAAAAAAAAAAAAAAAAAAAAAAAAAAAAATTAGCCAGGCGTGGTGGCGGGCGCCTGTAGTCCTAGCTGGTGGGGAGGTTGAGGCAGGAGAATGGCGCGAACCTCGGAGGTGGAGCTTGCAGTGAGCTGAGATCGCACCACTGCACTCCAGCCTGGGCGACAGAGCGAGACTCCGTCTCAAAAAAACAAAAAAAAAACAAAAAACAAGGCATAGAAGGGAATGTTCTCAACCTGATAAAGGGCATCTGTGAAAAACCCACAGCTACCATCATGCTTCATGATAAAAGACTCCCCCTACAATCAAGGATAAGACAAGTCATCCAAATTAGAAAGGAAGAGGCCGGGCGCGGTGGCTCACGCCTGTAATCCCAGCACTTTGGGAGGCCGAGGCGGGGAGATCACGAGGTCAGGAGATCAAAACCATCCTGGCTAACACGGTGAAACCCCATCTCTACTAAAAATACAAAAAAATTAGCCGGGCGTGGTGGCGAGCGCCTATAGTCCCAGCTACTCGGGAGGCTGAGGTAGGAGAATGGCGTGAACCCGGGAGGCGGAGCTTGCAGTGAGCAGAGATCGCGCCACTGCACTCCAGCCCGGGGGACAGAGTGAGACTCCGTCTCAAAAAAAAAAAAAGAGAAAGGATGAAAAACTCTGTCTCTTTTCAGATGACATGATCCTGCCTCTAGAAAATCCTAAAAAATCCACTAAAAAACTTTTAGACCTAAGAAATGAGTTCCACAAATTTGAAGGATATAAAACCAATACACAAAAAATTGTGTTTCCATATACTTGCAATGAACCATGTGACAATGAAATTAAGAAAACAATCCCGTTTACAACAGCATGAAAAAGAATAAAATACTTTTTATTTAACCCAAAAAATTTAACCCCCAAAAAAAGTATAAAATGATGTTCTGAAAACTCAAAACATTGGCTAAAAAAAAATTAAAGAAGGTAAATGTTGAAAAGACATCCCTGTCCATGGATTACAAGATATAATCTTCTTAAAATGGCAATATTCTCCAAACTGATCAACAGTTTGGAGAATCTCTATCAAAATCTCTATCAAAATCCCAGCTGGATTATTTGTAGAAAACGACCATCTGATCCTAAAATTCATACGGAAATTCAAAGGATCCCGAATAACCAAAACTATCTTGAGAAGAAAAGAACAAATTCAGAAGACTTACACTTCCCAATTTCAAAATGTACTACAACCTACCTGGGGTGGGGGAGGTATGGGTAATTTTTAAATTTATTTATTTTCTTTACCTTTATTTTCTAAATTCTCTATAATGAAGATGACTTTTACAATAAGGAAAAAACATGATTTTGTTTTTACATTTTTTTTCTTTCCAACTTTTATTTTATGTTCAAGGGGTACATGTGCAGGTTTGTTACATGTATAAGTTATTTTTTAAACATGCACACCTACTGCTTAAAAAAAATGTATAAAGAGATAAACAAATATCTAGTGAAAAATAACTTATAAATAAGAGTATATTTAAGTTTTTCATAAATTGAAAACTTAAAAGCAAAAACCCATCAAGTTCCTAGGGGAATTTGTATAACATATAAAAACAAATTCATTTTCAAAAGTTCTAGTTGACCAATGAAAACCCAACAAACAAAGGGAAAATCACATTTGATAGTCAACTTTAAACACATGGAGAGGAAAAGGCCTAGAAATTACAGCCCCAGCCAGGTAATGTGGATCACGCCTAAATTCCTAGCGTTTTGGGAGGTTGAGGCAAGAGGCTCACTTAAGGCCAGGAGTTCAAGAAATCACAGCTCCTGTAATTCAGATATTAACTCAATATAATGGAAGGAAACCCTTCCCTAGGAGACAGTGGAATTCTGTGCATAAGACAGGATAAACTCAGCCCAAAGTGCACTAGCCACAGTGATGATTTTTTAAATAGAATTCTAAAGTTAGAATATTGTTGAAAAGCTGCCAAATCCTCTGAAAGACGGAAATACATGCATGAACACACATATATATAAAGTCTACCCCCATGCTGCATATAAATGTTAGCTTATTTTTGCTTACTCATGGGCACTAATTACTTTAATGGAGCCAGAATATTTTAAATTATGACAGGTAATCAATATTACATGACTTGTCAAATCTAGTTAACGAACTTACTCTGTTGTGTAACCATAATACGTCTAAGACATCTAAAAGCAGTGAAAATACCTTTGTATGTTTTTGTTTTCTGGAAGTCTTTACAAAATTCCAGGCTTTTTCTATACATCTGAGAGATATTTCTATATGATTTTTACCTTGTGAAACAAACAACAGATACTGTTGTCAAAATTCTGTCATTGTACACAGTGACTGAAGACCTCCATACTCTAGCTAATCCACTGGACAATGAGGCACTATGCCAGGCACTGTGCGAGGGAACAACAGGAAAAAAAGGAAGACAACGACCGTATTCTGGAAAGGCTTACAATCTGTGTCAACACTGGGGATTTTTTTCCTTTAGTTAACGAAATGGAATTAATCAAATACTGTTTTTGAACTTTCTGTAGTCATGACACTACCTTTATTAGTGTGATGACCAGAAAAGCCTTAAATGACTTTGTTAGCTCAACTAGCAGTGATCACCACTGCAGAGTAAGTAATGCAGAAATTAACTGATAGCAATGATTCTGCCTACATTCGACCAAAAATAAACCTACGCCGAACTCTGCGAGGTGAATGAAGAGATAAGGTCCCTCATGACAAAAAAAAAAAATGGGCAAGAAATCAAATAAGCAAAGTTTTCAGTAAATGATTCCCTAAAGAAAGCAATAGAGTATGGTGGTTAAGAGGATAAATCCTGGGTGCAAACTCATGAGTTTGAATGCCCACATCACCACTTACTAGCTATGACCCTCAGCGAGTCAGAAAACCTTCCTGCATCTCAGTTTCCCCATTTATAGACTAGGGATAACAACAGTACCTGTCTCCTAGAATCGTGAAGATTAAATTGCTTTAGGTGTAAAGTTTATATAGAGCACCTTAAGTCGTAGATATGACATCAAAAGCACAGGAACAAAGAAAACATAAACTGGATTTCATCCAAATTTAAAACTTGTATTGGCTTCAAAGGACACCATATCAAGAAAATGAAAAGATAACACACAGAATGAAAGAAAAATTTTGCGAATCATATATCAAAGGACTCATATACAGAATATATAAAAAACTGTTACTAGCCGGGTGCAGTGGCTCACACCTGTAATCCCAGCACTTTGGGAGGCCCAGGTGGGCGGATCACCTGAGGTCAGGAGTTTGAGACCAGCCTGGTCAAAATGGTGAAACCTCATCTCTACTAAAAATACAAAAATTAGCCAGGCATGGTGGCATGTGTCTATAATCCCAGCTGCTCAGGAGGCTGAGGCAAGAGAATCGCTTGAACCCGGGTGGCAGAGGTTGCAGTGAGCCGAGATCACACCACTGCACTCCAGCCTGGGCGACAAAGCAAGATTCCGTCTCAAAAAAAAAAAAAAAAAAAAACTGTTACAACTCAACAATAAAAAGACAAAAAGACAACCCAATTTAAAAATTGGTAACTATCTAAATAGATATTTTTTCAAAGAAAATATAGAGATGACAATAATCACATGAAGAGATGCACATCATTAGCTACGAGGGACATGCAAACCAAAACTTCAATGAGAAACCAGGTCACATCCACCAGGATGGCCACAATCAAAAAGGTAACAAGTATTGACAAGGATGCAGAGAAATCAGAACTTGCATTCATTGCTAGTAGTAATGTAAAGTGGTACAGCCACTTTGGAAAACAATCTGGCAGTTTCTGAAAAAGTTAAACGTTGAGTTACCACATGACCCAGCAACTCCCCTTCCTAGACATACACGTAATAGAATTTAAAACATATGGGCCAGGCACAGTGGCTCACACCTATAATACTAGCACTTTGGGAGGCTGAGGCGGGATCACCTGAGGTCAGGAGTTCAGGACCAGCCTGGCCAACATGGTGAAACCCCTTCTCTACTAAAAATACAAAAAAAAATTAGCCAGGCATGGTGGTGGGCACCTGTAATCCCAGCTATTTGGGAGGCTGAAGCAGGAGAATCGCTTGAACCCAGGAGGCGGAGGTTGCAGTGAGCCAAGACCGCACCATTGCACTCCAGCCTGGGCAACAAGAATGAAACTCCATCTCAAAAAACAAATAAATAAATAAATCAAACAAACATATGTCCACACAAATGCTTATAACATCATTATTCATAATAGCCAAAAGGTACAAATGATACAAATGTCCATCAACTGATGGAATATGGAAAAACAAAATGTGGCATATATATATACACACACACACACACACACACATATACACATATATATACACATATACATACACATATACATACATATATAACACATATACATACACACATATATACACATATACATATATACACATATACACATATATACACATATATACATATATACACATATATACATATACACACATATATATACATATATATACATAGAATGGAATATTATTCTGCAAGAAGAAAAAGAAATGCATACTGACACGTGCTATATGGATAAAGCTTGAAACATACAGTAAGTGAAAGAGGCCAGTCACAAAAACCACATACCATTATATGTATGATGCCATTTATATGAGATGTCCAGAACAGGCAAATAATAGAGAAAGAAAATAGCTTACTAGTTGCTTGGGGGTAAGGGAAGGACATAGGCAAAGGAGAGTGACTGCTAACAGGTACATGGCTTCCTGCTGGGGTTATGAGAATGTCCTAAAACTGATTGTGGTGAGGGTTGCACAACTTTGTAAATATACTAAAAATGACTGGATTTTACCCTTTAAATAGGTAAACTGCATTAAAACTAGTTTGTTTGTTTGTTTGTTTTTAAAAAAGCACCTTAGAACAGTGTCTCTCACATAATAAGTGCAAACTGCTCATTTTTATTACAGGAAGAAGAAACTCTCCTCCACATGAAAACGGAAAAAGCAATTATGAGTCAACTAAAATTATCCAAAAGATCATTTTACGTAAAGTAGTTGCTGAATGTACACGAAATGTTTAGAAATTAAATTTAAAAAAAAAAAGATGCCAGGCACAGTGGCTCATGTTTGTAATCACTTTGGGAGGCAAAGGTGAGAGGATTGCTTGAGGCCAGGACCAGCCGGGTCAACATAGAGAGACTCCATCTCTATGAAAAAATTAAAAAATTAGCTGGGCATGGTGGCACACACCTGTAGTCCCAGCTACTCCAGAGGCTGAGGTGGCAGAATTGCCTGGAGTTCAAGGGCGCAGTGAGCTAGGATCGCACCTGTGAATAGCCACTGCACTCCAGCCTTGGCGGCAGAGTGAGAACCTGTCTCCAAAAAAAAAAAAAAAAGGAAAGAAATGAAAGAAAAAAAAACACAAGAAAAAAGAGTTTTAAGAATCATTCCACTTTAAAAATGCAGATAAAGAACACAAAGGCCTAGCTGCTAGAAATGCTGGGAGGGGAAGCTTAGTTCTTAGGATGAGAGACGGAGGAGCCCCCGAAAACCGTGAAACTCTTCTTCCGGTTTTGGAAACGGTGGTGGGGAAAGCGGGTAGGAAAAAAATTTGTAAACAGCTTGCTTCAAACATTATGTCCATTTAAAACTCAAAAATCAAATGAAAGTGATGTAATTTTGTGATAGCTTCACATGAATGGGTTTTCCGGGAGCTGAACAATTTTACAACCCCTGAGAGAGTGTTAGCTATTCAGATAGAGAGGCTGTGAAGAATCAAATTGCATTGCTCCTAGGAGCTAGGAAGATTCCCTACCAGCACTGTCACTGCTAACACATTTGCAAGGGTTTAGAAAGGACCAACGCTTGAAAGATATGATTTCAGTAGCGAGTCAGTCCTGATACAAAGGTCCCCACGAGCAGAGGCCAGAAGGCATTAGCAGGAACTGGGGTGGCCTGGAAGGCAGGAACCAGAATGTGGGGCCAGGACGGCATCCATTCTCTTTACTCGCTCTCCCATTGGTAAAGAGAAGTCAGGTCCACACGTTTCTCATTTGGGACCATTACAGAGGATGCCCTCACATACCAAACACTGGTTTCTGGGTCCTTCCTGGCAGTTTTCACCTCTACAGCAGAACCTTGATGCACCCTTGAATAACAAAGCCCCACAGAATCTCCTCACTTTTCCTCCCAACACTCTAAACTCAATTTCACCTCTACACAACCTTATCTTGAAAAGCGTCGGAAATCTTTTTAAAATGCCTTATCTCAACAAACGCCTGATTTTTCTTATAGCTCTAAGCTACTTCTATATGGTGTACACATCTAATTCTCCTACAACTAATGTGATTGACACACTGCAATTCAGTATTTTATAGCAGGCATAACCAGCCAAACTGGGGCTCAGCAACTCATACTGGTGAAATACCAGTACATTCAACATCCATTTCATTTGTCATTAGTGTTGGCGGGGCTTTCAGCTCTTCAGTGGCATAAAGTCTGCCCGCCTGACTGTCCCCCAGATGCCTTCTCATCAGCAACTCAGGTCTCCTGAAACCAAAACTAAGCATTTGTTGTCCTTTCTCTACACATTCCACAAACCCCATCAGGAAACTTAGCCATGGCCTAGAGAAAGGAGTGAACGCAAATGTTAAAACCAACGCCTGCAAACCTGGGGCACCTTCATTTCAGAGCCAAGATGCACGAGGAGATGAAAGCGAATGTGTTAGTCACAAAGCCTGTGTAAGCACAGCCATCTGATTTCAATTCTAGACTGTTTTCATTTTGTATTATTTACCCTGTCATTGTTTCTCATTAAGTCAGAAAATAATAGAGCTCATCATGAAATAATTAAGCACTGTAATAAAAGAGGTTTTTGCTGTATTCATTACAGAAGATATTACAAGGGGAAGAAAAACCTGCCTTTGTAAAAACTACGAGATCTCTTTCCCTGTTAAGAACACACAGACGAAATGCAGTAGAGAATTAACTCACGTGGAAGGGAGCACAAGCCACAAATCAGAGCAAAGTCGTGATTACAAATGAATTCAAAATTAACAGGACAAACATGCTCAATGCATTCAAAGAATTAAAGGCACAATTCTCAAATCATTCACTTAGCCATGCTAGAGGAAGAAGCCTCCTCAACAGACAACATAAAGCAACGGGGTGCCCATCAAGCAAGGACCCACCAATCAATCATCAAGCTTTTAACAGTTCTGATTTAAAGTTACTTAAATCAGAATGTTCCAAAGATCATCATCCAGAAATTTTAACCATTCATTCACATCACCATGAAACAAGCACTTAAAAAAATAACCAAAAGAAACTAAACACATAGATCATGTACCTGGATCAATGAGAACTTCCTGTGCCCCTGGAAGAAAGAACAGATTATGGTATTTTATTTGGAAAACAAAACTACTTTTAAAAATAACTACTAAAACACATTTCATAATTCACATAGCCTAGAGAAAAATCTGACTTGTATCTGATCAGAAAAGCAATTCTGAGGAACAGTATGTTACAAGTTTGGTGCCTTTTTGCTTCAGACAGGAAAAGAGAAAAGAAAAGCTACTATTACTCATACCCTAAACAAATTGTTAAGTGCCTCCTCACCTCTCTGCCTTCCCACTTTCTATGTTCATGCTCCCAGTTCTTTTTTTTTTTTTTTCTGAGACAGAGTCTTGCTCTGTTGCCCAGGCTGGAGTGCAGTGGCGTGATCTCAGCTCACTTCATCCTCTGCCTCCCAGGTTCCAGCAATTCTCCTGCCTCAGCCTCCCAAGCAGCTGGGACTACAGGCGTGCGCCACCACGACCGGCTAATTTTTTTTTTTTTTTTTGTATTTTTAGTAGAGACGGGTTTCACCATGTTAGCCAGGCTGGTCTCAAACTGCTGGGATTACAGGCATGACCCACCATGCCCGGCCTGCCAGCTCTTCTTAAACAAGTATGACAATTCCTTATTTCCACAAATAAGCCAAGTGACAAAGGATTATTATTTGTGCAAATGTATGTCAGCAGCCTAGAATGGGGGAGAAAAGGTGCCAGTGGCTCTGTGGAACTTTTCACAAGCCCCCTAAAATACATCTCTCTATATATATATCTCTCTCTCTCACACGCACACACACACAGAATAACTGGACACTTCATCAAGTCAAAGATTTCCAACTTTTAGAAGGTAGCTTTGTAGTTAGCTTAAAATACACAACTATTAACTTCACTATTATGAAGAAACTTCTGAAAGCCTTGGTGGTCTGCTAAACTACCCAAACATCTGTGTGATCCAATTCAACTTCTCTATAGAATGCAATTTCCCATCATGGCAAAACACACCTCAAGGGGTACTGGTTCCAAGAGTCATGTTTATCATTAGCTATTTTCATTTTTAAACATGTTAAGAAGATTCAAAAAGGTATGTCCCAATAATCTTATGGAAATAGCACATGTATTCAATTGTCTACACAGAGAAGAGGCCCCATGATTACGGTGCTATTTAAGAGCTATTTTGTGTATAGCCATCTCTGTTTGTAAATGCAGACTAAAAATCACTGCAATCTTGACGCCACCATTAAAATAAAAAACAGGTGTTTTCCATTGAATAACACCTTTCTGCCAAGCATGATGCTTAACAAATATCGTGTATGACCTTCAGAGCAACCCTACAAAATAAACAGATGTTAACCCTCCCTGCCTATGGGGAGACTGAAGCCCAGAGGAGCCACGGGAAGCCCCACCGCCACACACGCCACGACACCAGGTCCAAGGTCTGCACTGAGCAGACGTTCAGCTGCACAGACCTTGAGGAAGTCTGGATTTCCAGATAACCCTACAAACGTTTTGTTCTGTGAAGAACCTGGCCAAATATATTATACTATGCCATGTCCTTTAGGTAGGGGATATGAGTTAAACTTTTGATGCCCCAGAGTTATTATCACAATCATCAATCATTTGACTATTAGTATCATCAGCCTCTAGTGGACTGATTTCACATTAACCAAACCTGTAAGTGACCAGTGTAGGAAAACTGGAGGTTTAACTATTAATGTAACGGGAGACACAAAATTATCAATCAGACCAAAATATCAGGGTTCAACGATCAGCACATTTTCTCTTCAAAGGCCAAATCACAGGCAGGAGATAAGTAGAAATCAGGTCCATACGTCTCATTTGGGACCATTACAGAGGATGCCCTCACACACCAAATGCTGGTTTCTAGGCCCTTTCCTAGTGGTTGTCACCTCTACAGCAGGATCCTGACACCTGAATAACAAAGCCTCACACCATCACCCCTGCCTGTAAAATGAAGAGAGTGGGCCGATGCTTCAGTTTGTTCCTGTTCTAAGGTAAGCCTCTGTGAGCCTCATCTTTTGTTTATATTTAGGGGTATTAAAGTGTTCAGATGGGGAACTGAATACCACTCCCTTCCCTGAAACAGAATTCAGTAGTTGTATTTTGTTGAAATACAAATCAAGTTCATCTAGAAAACTCCACTTTCTCTGAACAGGAGTTTGCTAGATGAATTTGATGGACTAAAGTTCTGTTACAGGGAGAAACCTGCTGTCTACACAAGTGATTAATGCAAACTGCAGTGCACTCTCTGTGGACAGTGGCCAAGACACAAATGCCAGCGCTGCATAACTCTCTCTGTCCCACCCTTTCCACACTGGCCAACCCCCTGACTGATGTATAGATGTACACATGGAACTGTAGATATGCTGATACCTCTAAACCCCAGAAGCCAATCTACTGAAGCTCAGCCCGACTGCCAGGGGTTTTTTGTTTTGTTTTTTGTTTTTCTGTTTTTTGGTGTTTTTTTTTTTTTTGAGACAGAGTGTCACTCTGTCGCCCAGGCTGGAGTGCAGTGGCACAATCCCAGCTCACTGCAACCTCCGCTTCCCAGGTTCAAGTGATTCTTCTGCCTCAGCCTCCCAAGTGGCTGGGACTACAGGTGCGCACCACCACATCCGGCTAATTGTTTGTTGTTGTTGTTGTTGTTGTTGTTGTTGTTATATTTTCAGTAGACACGGGGTTTCACCATATTGGCCAGGCTGGTCTTGAACTCCTGACCTCGTGATCTGCCCACCTTGGCCTCCCAGTGCTGGGATTACAGGTGTGAGCCACTGCACCTGGCCAACTGCCAGGATTTAAATCCCAGCTCTGCCACTTACTAGCTCCATAACCTTGGTCAAGTTCCTCAACCTGTCTATGCCTCAGTTTCCACATCTGTAAAACTGGGATAATAATCCAACCTACCTTAGCTGGTTGTTGTGAAGATTAAAGGGTTAAATTGGTTTATGTAGAATGTGTGTAGAGGCTGAGGTGGGTGGATCGCTTGAGGTCAGGAGTTTGAGACCAGCCTGGCCAACATGGTGAACCCACATCTCTACTAAAAATACGAAAATTAGCTGGTCATGGTGGCGCACACCTGTAATCCCAGCTACTCGGGAGGCTGAGGCACGAGAATTTCTTGAACCCGGGAGGCAGCGGTTGCAGTGAGCCAAGATTGTGCCATTGCACTCCAGCCTGGCAACAGAGTGAGACTCTATCTCAAAAAAATAAAAATAAAAATAAATAAAATGTGTGTAGCACATTTTAAATGTTCAACAGATGTTATCAGCCGGGTGTGGTGGCTCACGCCTGTAATTCCAGCACTTTGGGAGGCCGAGGTGGGCAGATCACCTGATGTCAGGAGTTCGAGACCAGCTTGGCCAACATAGCGAAACCGCGTCTCCACTAAACATACAAAAATTAGCTGGGCGAGGTGGCAGGCGCCTGTAATCCCAGCTACTTGGGAGGCTAAGGCAGGAGAATCACTCAAACCTGGGAGGCAAAGGTTGCAGTGAGCCGAGATCACGACATTGCACTCCAGCCTGGATGACAGAGTGAGACTCCATCCCAAAAAAAAAAAAAAATGTTATCTGTTACAGTGATTTTACAAATCTCCCTTCTAATCATCCTTTGTATTTCCTTACTAGTCTAAATAGCAAAGGATATCCTTATTTCTGTGTTACAAAGAAAGAACTGTCACCCCATGACCTATTTAAACTGAGGGGGAAGATGGCACTTGCTCTTCACTCCTCTGGTTTCCATAATAAAGGCTTTGTCCTAAGCACCACTGACCTCTTGCCCACCCCCTTTCCTCCCCCACCCAAGTGGAGTGAAGTGTAAGATGAGTTTGGGAGACAAGCTGGGCATGTGAACCCCTTCTTTCACCCTTGGTTGCTGCGCTCAGGAAGCACACAGGATGTTCTGCTCCGCCATGCCTATGGCTGACAGGGAGAGGGCCCCTCGTAGGAAGGTCTGCTGTGGCCCAGAGCCACCAGATCTTGGACACACAGTAGTAGGATGCCCATTTTTCTGCATCCCTCAAGTTCATGGAAAATGTGGGGGTTGTTTTTTGTTTTTTAAGACAAGGTCTCACCCTGTAGCCCAGGCTGGAGTGCAGTGGGCAGAATCTCAGCTCACTGCAACCTCTGCCTCCTGGGCTCAAGCAATCCTCCCAACTCAGCCTCTTGAGTAGCTGGGACTACAGGCACGTGCCAACATCCCAGGCTAATTTTTTGTATTTTTTGTAGAGATAGGATTTTGCCATGTTGCCCAGGCTGGTCTTAAATTCCTGGGCTCAAGCGATCCACCCACTGTGGCCTCCCAAAGTGCTAGGATTACAGGTGTGAGCCACCATGCCTGGCAGAGAATGTGGTTTCATCACTAATAAGGGCGGCATTTTTATTCTCTACCTTACTCTTGTCTCGTCTCTCAATTGGTTGTTGAAGAAAACAGGGGTGTTTTTATTGGGCCCCTTTAAGCCCCAACATATACTAATCCACAAATAATTCTGTGGCTTGGGTAGGGTCAAGATGGCTACATAACGGCCATGTCTCTAAACCTGCAGCTAAATTATGGGTATAAGAACTACTGACCCTCCTCGCCGGGCGCAGTGGCTCACGCCTGTAATCCCAGCACTTTGGGAGGCCAAGGCAGGCGGATCACCTGAGGTCAGGAGTTCAAGACCAGCCTGGCCAACATGGTGAAACCCCGTCTCTACTAAAAATATAAAAACTAGCCAGGCGTAGTGGTGGGTGCCTGTAATCCCAGCTACTCGGGAGGCTGAGGCAGGAGAATTGCTTGAACCCAGGAGACAGAGGTTGCAGTGAGCTACTGCACTCCAGCCTCGGCGACAGAGTGAGACTCTGTCTCACAAAAAAAAAATAAAAATAAAAACTACTGACCCACCTCAAATATTTCCTTCATTTCCTGAGTCTCTCTTCACGAAAACATTTTTCCTATTTCAATGCCTTAGTAATTTCCAAACACTATAAAATGATGACTTCATATAAAATAATAGCTAATGGTCGTGAGATATTTTATGAGATGACCGCCATGCTAAACATTTTGCACACATTCTCTCTAATTCTCACAATTCTACAAAGCAGAAATTAGGAGCCCCTGCTCACAGATGCAGAGCGAGGAGGTGGGGGGCACCTGAGAAAGAACTGCAGGACCTGCGTTCAGACACAAGCCAGCTGAACGAGGCTTTTCCATGACACCACACCACCACTCACTAGCAAACATGCAAAACTGGGTGCAATACTCAGGGAGTTCCAGATTCTTTTCAGCTTTAAGGTGCTCCAGACGGTTTCTATCTCTTTTATAAATCATGGCTGACTGGCTTCTGACATTGGAAGAAAAGTCCAATTTCACCACTGTCCACATTGCATATCTGAAATTTTCATGCTGAAATGACATAATAAAAATAACTAGAATACTTTTCCAGGTATCCAAATATAATGGGCATAGTGCTATTCTAAAGCATTAAACAACAACAACAGCAAAATTCAAATGAAGGAAGCCTTGTCTAAGTCTTCTTTCACCAACAGGGAAATTAGGACATTAAAAATATATGTGTACAACAGCGCCACCTATGGCCAGAAAGGTCTTTCCAGGTTGCTGAAAAAAAAAGGTAACAAATTTAATTGTTGGCATAATAAGAAATGATCAACAGGGCTTTTTAAAATACGATGCTCAGAGACCATAACTAAAAGTGTAGCTAGCACATACTGAAATCTGCTTCAAGGAAGGGAACAGTATTCAGTATTTAATCCGAAAACTTTAACACCCCTAAATATAAACAGAAGACACAGGCTCATAGAAACTAATCTTAGAACAGGAAGAAAACTCGAGCATCTGGCCCACTCTCTTCATTCTACAGGTAGTGAGGTTGAGACCCAGAGAATTTGTTCTTCTAGCAATCAGTGGCAGAGCTTTCTCCTAGTCCTTGGATTTTGCACTATACCAAAAGCCACCTTAATCTATACCAACCCTATAATCATAAAAGTCACGTCTGGCCGGGCACAGTGGCTCACGCCTGTAATCCCAGCACTTTGGGAGGCCGAGGCGGGCGGATCATGAAGTCAGGAGATCGATACCATCCTGGCTAACACGGTGAAATCCTGTCTCTACTAAAAATACAAAAAATTAGCCAGGAGTGGTGGCGGGCGCCTGTAGTCCCAGCTACTCGGGAGGCTGAGGCAGGAGAATGGCGTGAACCCGGGAGGCGGAGGTTACAGTGAGCCGAGATCGCGCCACTGCACTCCAGCCTGGGCAACAGAGCAAGACTCTGTATCAAGAAAAAAAAAAGTAATGTCTCTATATTTCAGTCAGTAAATAGCCTAAGTGTCTTACAAAAAAATACTTCCCAAAGGACTGCCAACTATTAATCATACAATTTTGTTGAAATACAAACACATTTATTTACATATTAAAACAGCATAATCGGCCAAGCACAGTGGCTCACACCTGTAATCCCAGCACTTTGGGAGGCTGAAGCGGGTGGATCATTTGAGTCAGGAGTTGGAGACTAGCCTGGCCAACATGGCGAAACCTCGTCTCTACAAAAATTAGCTGGGCATGGTAGCACACACTTGTAATCCTGTTACTCAGGAGGCTGAGACACAAGAATCACTTGAGCCCGGGAGGCAGAGGTTATAGTGAGCCGAGATCATGCTGCTGCACTTCAGCCTGGGCAACAGAGCAAGACTCTGTCTCAAAAAACAACACACAGGCCAGGAGCGGTGGCTCACACCTGTAATCCCAACACTTTGGGAGGCCGAGGCGGGCAGATCATTTATGGTCTGGAGTTCAAGAGCAGCCTGGCCAACATGGTGAAACCGCATCTCTACTGAAATTTACAAAAATTAGCCAGGTGTGGTGACGGGCACCTGTAATCCCAGCTACTCGGGAGGCTGAGGCAGGAGAACCACTAAAACCCAAGAAGTAGAAGTTGCAGTGAGCCGAGATTGAGCCACTGCACTCCAGCCCAGGTGACAGAGCGAGACTCTGTCTCAAAAAAAACAACAACAACAACAACAACAAAAACAAAAACACACATAATCTATTCAACAATGTCCCCTTGTAGTCAATCTATAAAGGAAAAGTGACTGATGTCAAATCAACGTTTTTACTTTTCTCATCTATTACAGATACAGGAAAAAAATCAAAATTGTCTCAATCACAAAAAAGATAAGCCTGAGGCAGAAGAATAGGATCTAGAGGCAAAGAACCTAAGGTTGTTTCACACAGACTTCCTACAACTAAATTGAAAGGAAAACCCTAACTTTCCATGACTAAGTAACAAAAGGACCAGAGGCTGCTCCCTTTGACCTTTTCTGCATGGCAGATGGGAAACTGGCTGTCCGGAACCAATCAGACTGATTGCGGGTGGAGTCTTAGTTTGCAGAGAAGTATAACTTTGTCTACTTTTCATTTGCATAGAAGCATAACTTTGTAATTTCACCTTAGCCTCAGATTGGTTCCTTTTTGCAACCAATCAGATGTTTGCAAGGAGTGTGACCTTTGTTAACTTCAGCCTCTGAGTGGCTGCTTTCCGCAACCAATCAGACTAACTGCAGGCTACCACTTCATTTACAAGAGGTGAGCATGAAGTGGCCAATGGGAAACTTCTAGTGGGTATTTAGACCCAAGAAGATTCTATATCCGTGCCCTTGAGCCCGCTGCTTGGCCCACTCCCACACTGTGGAGTGTACTTTTGTTTTCAATAAATCCCTGCTTTCATTATTTTGTTGCTTCCTTCTTTGTGACCTATGCAACATGATGACTAAATCCTGAGCCATTAAAGGCAGGTTCATTCATCAAGGACCAAAACGTTCATGTTCATTCAGCATTCGTGGGTCTGCTCCACCCAAGAAGTTTTCTCACTCTTCATTGGTTCTACCAAGCATAAGCAAATCAAACAACTCATTGAGAGAATGTCATCAGCCAATAAAATAAGAAACTGCTCCCAGGCCCTGAATCAGCTTATTAAAATTGACCTCTGGGACTAGCTTCTCCTAATACATAAAATTATAAAAAAGACTTAGACACAGAACCTCAAGTGTGTTCTACCAGGAAATTTTACACAAGTATTCCAGAAATCAACCAATCATTCTAACCCATTAGTGGTATTCCGTAAGATTGAAAGTATTCAATAAAATCAGAACAAAATGTCTCATACAAGATTTCTGGGCAGGGCACGGTGGCTCACGCCTGTAATCCCAGCACTTTGGGAGGCCAAGGCGGGTGGATCACGAGGTCAAGCATTCGAGACCAGCCTGGCCAACATAGTGAAACCCCGCCTCTATTAAAAATACAAAAAATTAGCCATGTGTGGTGGCGGGCACCTGTAATCCCAACTAGTCAGGAGGCTGAGGGAGGAGAATTGCTTGAACCTGGGAGGTGGAGGCTGCGGTGAGCCGAGATTGCGCCACTACACTCCAGCCCGGGCAACAGTGCAAGACTCTGTCTCAAAAAAAAGAAAAAAAATTACTGACTCAATAGATTTTACAGTTTATTTAAATATTAGTCCTAACTCAAAGGAAAAAGTAACAAATGAGTCTGCTTTATTTAAAGACTGCAAGTGAGCAGAGGCCGGAAAAAGGGCAGAGCTCACCTGGCCGGTGTCTGTTGGCTGCTTCAGCAGAAAGGGTGCTGCCCTGGAACCTCCGAGCTCCACTCTTCCCACCAGTTCCACCAGGATAGTGATAGATGACAGAAGCTGAACACAATCCTTCCAGGGCAGCTGGGCATTAAGAAAACAAAAAACAAAAACCAGCATCCTTAGTCAAGTCAGTGACCCTTCATTAGCTCAAACTGCAGTAACTAAGAATGATTTAAACAGGTGGATTATTTGGAAATGCCAATTTTTCTTCCAAAACAAAGATCAAACCTAAAGATCACTAGTTTTTTGCAAAATGGGAACTTGCCACCTGCCTTTCCCATGCCCATGTCCAGGCAGGCAACACAGAACACTCTCACCACACTCAAGGTTTCCCTGCAGGGCTGACTGCACACATAAAACAGGCCAGCCTCTGCGTTCATCCATTCACGTGGCCGGCATTCCTGCACAAACTGTGTGGCAGACTGCGCCAGGTTCTGGAGCTACCGAGATGTATAACAGAAAGTGCCCTGGATTGAAAATATTTCACAGTAATAGCACCAAAGCAAGACCAGAATGCCTTTCCAGACCACGCACCCCATAGGCATCTGCTCCTTTTGAGGCTGTAGACCTCCCTCTTCCTCAAAAACAGCCATATTAACTCGCTACACAGTCCGTTCTTCTCTCATGACGTAACAACCTAATAATCTCCAGCTATGCCACATGCCTTAGAAGGTGTGCCGCAGTATTCATCTCTATCATCTTTATCCATTAATTCAGTGGTCCTTAAACTTTTGGTCTAAAAACTCCTTGATGCTCTTAAAAATGACTTAGGATCACAAAGAGCTTTTTTTGTGATGTGGGTTATACCTGTAGATATTTACCATATTGGAAAATAAAACTGAGAAAAGGATTTAAGTATTTATGTATTAATTCCTCTTAAAATAGGCCAGATGCAGTGGCTCATGCCAGTAATCCCAGCACTTTGGGAAGCCAAGGTGGGTGGATCACTTGAGGTCAGGAGTTCAAGACCAGCCTGGCCAACATGGTGAAACCCTGACTCTACTAAAAATACAAAAATTGGCCAGGCATGATAACACACACCTGTAGCCCCAGCTACTTGGGAGGCTGAGGCAAGAGAATCACTTGAACCTGGGAAATGGAAGTTTCAGTGAGCTGAAATCACGCCATTGCACTCCAGCCTGGGTGACAGAGCGAGACTCTGACTCAAAAAAATAAAAATAAAAAATAAAATAATAAGCTTGTCATGTGTTAACAGTTTTATGAAAAATAATTGTTTTCCAAAACAAAAATAAAATACTGGAGGAATGGCATTATTTGACATGTTCACACATTTATTTAATATCAGAGTTAATACAAGTCAGCTGGATCTTCTATCGGCTTCTACATTCAGTCTGCTGTGATGTCAGGCCTAAGTAGCTTGTGGACAACTCCACTGTCCACTTCTGAGAGGCTGAGCATGGAAGAGGCCCACGGCACACAGCACCGTCCTTCTCTGTGTGCCCTTTAGGAGCCCTCCTCATCCAGTCCAGCGCCGCATGGGGAAGGCATATGGGCAGTACCAGTCTTTCTGGAGAAGCACCTGCTGCACATGCCCTAGTCTCAGAGCCCACTGGGAGATGCACAGATTCTCTAACTGATACAATAGGATACTTAGGGAGACAACGCTCTTTCAAGAAAACCAAGTAAAACTATGTCTTTCTCAGCCTGCATAATCCTTTATCTGATTCTCTTTTCTTTTCCATCCCTAATTCTTACTCCCTTTCTTTCCCCACTTCTATTTCCCTAGCCTCTTTAAAAAACTAAATTTAAGTCCATTTTAAGTTTTATTTTGGTTTTTTCTTAAGAGACAAAGTCTCACTCTTGCTCAGGATGGAGTGCAGTGGTGCGATCGTGGCTCACTGCAGCCTTGACCTCCTCAACCCAAGCAATCCTCCTGCCTCACCCTCACAAGTAGCTGGGACTACAGGCACAGACCACCAAGCCCAGCTAATGTTTTTTAATTTTATTTTATTTTACTTTTTTTTTTTTTTTTGGTAGAAGTGAGGTCTCCCTATGTTGCTCAGGCTGGTCTCCACCCAGTTAATGTTTTTTAATTTTGTTTTGTAGAAGTGAGGTGAAGTAAGGTTTTTTTATTTTTTGTAGAAGTGTTGGGATTACAGGCATGAGCCACCGTGCCTGGCCATTTGAAGTATTTCTTATATTTGGCTGGGCACAGTGGCTTATGCCTGTAATCCCAGCACTCCGGGAGGCCAAGGCAGGCATATCAGCTGAGGTCGAGTTCAAGAGCAGCCCGGCCAACATCGCAAAACCCCGTCTCTACTAAAAATAGAAAATTTAGCCGGGTGTGGTAGTGCATGCCTGTAAGTCCCAGCTACTAGGAAGGCTGAGGCAGGAGAATCGCTTGAACCCAGGAGGCGGAGATTGCAGTGAGCCAAGATCATGCCACTGCACTCCAGCCTGGGCAACAGAGCGAGACTCCGTCCCCAAGAACGAAAGAATTTGTTATATTTAAAATGTTCTACAGCACCTCGTTAAACTTCTGTTACAGAACTCACCTCATTACTTCATTCCGACTTGTATTATCATAAGTGGCTGACAGGTGTCCTTGCTAAACTGTCAACCTCAACGAAAGAACCCTGTTTTAGTCCTTACCCACACATTGTTCATTTAACAAGCATTTAGGGAGCAACTGCAACATGTCAGGCAATGGACGCAGCCAGTCCATCCTCCCAGGACCACCTCCAGGAGGCGCAGTCCCCAAAGGGAAGACCACAAACAGACATCCGATTCCAGCACAAAGTGTCAGCAACATCTCAGGCAGAGCACCCGCTCTGCCGACTGCTGCGGGGGATCAGAGATGGCTGTGCTTTGAAGTAGGATTTCTCCTTGCCTTTCTTTTAATTTTTAAGATTGACATAGAGTTCACACACCATATAATTCACCCACTTAAAGTGTGCAAGTCAGCAGTTTTTAGTATAATCACAACTGTGCAACCATCACCACTGACTGACTCTGGAACATTTTCATCACCCCAGAAAGAAACCTTATGCCCGTTAACTGTCACTTCCCATTCCCCCTCCTCCCAGCCCCTAGAACCAGTTGTCTACTTTCTGCTTCTATAGATTTGCCTATTCTAGCCACTTCATATATAATCATACAATCTGCGGCCTTTTTCATGCCTAGCTTCTCTCACTTAGCACAAAGTTGTCAAGGTTCATCCGTGCTGCAGTGGTATCACAATTTCACTCCTTTTCATGGCTGAATAATATTCCGCTGTATGCCCATACCACATTTCGTTTATCCATTCATCATGTGACACATGGAGGAGGTTTTGAGGGAGGAGTCTAAGAGGTGAAGATCATGGGGAACGGCATCCAAAGCAGAGGGCAAGGTATACTAAGAACAGAGGAAAAGGGAAAGCGTGGGCAGGGCCTCCTTCAGAGGACGCACGGCAGGGTGGGAGGAGGGCAGCAGACACAGCAGGGAAGCATCCCAGGCCACTGCTCGTGGCAACCAGCACAGGCTGGCTGCTTTTCCTCCCTCATCCCTTCTTTTTGGGGACTTTCTTCTGCCATTTCTTCTCATTTCTTTTTTTATTTTATTTTGGGTTTTTTTTGTTTTGTTTTGTTTTGTTTTTTTTGAGACGGAGTCTCGCTGTGTCTCCCAGGTTGGAGTGCGGTGGTGCGATCTCGGCTCACTGCAAGCTCCGCCTCCCGGGTTCACGCCATTCTCCTGCCTCAGCCTCCTGAGTAGCTGGGACTACAGGCGCCCGCCAACACGCCCGGCTAATTTTTTGTATTTTTAGTGGAAACGGGGTTTCACTGTGTTAGCCAAGATGGTCTCGATCTCCTGACCTCGTGATCCGCCCGTCTCGGCCTCCCAAAGTGCTAGGATTACAGGCGTGAGCCACCGCGCCCGGCCTATTTTGTTTTTTTTTTTTTGAGATGGAGTCTCGCTCTGTTGCCAGGCTGGAGTGCAGTTGCGCAACCTCTGCTCACTGCAACTTCTGCCTCCTGGTTCAAGAAATTCTGCTGCCTCCGCCTCCCGAGTAGCTGGGACTATAGGCACGTGCCACCACGCCCAGCTAATTTTTGTATTTTTAGTAGAGACGTGGTTTCACCATGTTGGCCAGGATGGTCTCAATCTCTTAACCTCATATTTGGCCTGCCGTAGCCTCCCAAAGTGCTGGGATTACAGGCGTGAGCCACCACACCCAGCCTCTCATTTTAAATAACAGTTGAAACAATTACATACCAGATCATCTTCATCAGCTCATCTTACCTCCAAGCCACAGAAAGTCATTCACAGAACGCAGCAGCTCCACCGACATGTGGTAATGTACCAGGGAGTCCTGCAGCATCCCTGCCTGCAGGCACAGGTCCCCCACGTGCTTCCGCATGCGGCCTTGGCACCGCTTCTTGTAATGTCTAGAAAATACATGAAAATGTATCTTTATTACGATACAACTCCCACCCAGAAAGCACTCTGACTAAGCACTATTCAATTCTCTCACTACTGAAAATGCTAAGAAGGCAACTGTAGGCTCTATAATTTTAAGTCAGCAATAATCATTGCCAGTTATGTGAGCTGGAGTGGTCTTGATTTCAAAAATGTACTGCCAAGCAATTTGTTTAAAGGTGATCGGTACGTAAGGACTTCTACCATGTCTTTCACGTAGGCAATGTTACAGTTGGATTTTTCTTTTTAGATTTTCCAGTTGTAACATTAGCATAAGGAAGTTTATGTTTCAGCTTTTTTAAAAAATCAATTATCTTCCACTTCTTAACATCAAACCTCTTATTATTTTATAAAGAGAGCTATGATGAGTCTTATTAGCCAACCATTTGGCTTTAGCAAACAAGACGTTCATCCTCGCTATTTCAGGGCAAGCTTTAGGAAAGCTTCCAGAGAGCAGGGCCTGGGGTGCTCACTAACAGCTCTTTAAATATTGGCAAGGATACACCACTAAATAATGCAAAGGCTTCTGAGTCCCTAATCAACTCAGAAACCAAAGAAACTGTACCAAAGTATTCCTTTTATCATTTTTAAATACTTCTAACCTTTAAATGTTCTATTTCTTAAGATAGATTATTTTTTTTTAAAAGAAAAACTGCAGCTGGATTAAACTTTCCCTCATCAAGAAAGCAAACTTATCAAGAATAAAACTCCTCTGGAAATCCAGAAGATGTGACGTTTCTAAGTAAATGAATGTTATTGACACATCTCAATACAATGTTAAATCCTATCATGTCTAACTCTAACGAGTTCAACAAACTCTTTGTTACTCTGGAATTTAGTGTTTCCATTCTGAATAAGTTTTAAACAACGATCACAACGTAAGGCAGACGCAGAAAGAAAAAGAAACGCCAGCCTTCATTTGTCTCCTTCCTGGCCACAAGGCAGTGTCAGGATGGCCCCTGCTAACAAACCCTCCCCATAAGAAAATACAGCATCTGGCAGGGTGCAGTGGCTCACGCCTGTAATCCCAGCACTTTGGGAGGCCGAGGCAGGCGGATCACAAGGTCAGGAGATCGAGACCATCCTGGCTAACACGATGAAACCCCATCTCTACTAAAAATACAAAAAATTAGCCGGGCGTGGTGGCATGCGCCTGTAGTCCCAACTATTCAGGAGGCTGAGGCAGGAGAATCACTTGAACCCGGGAGGCGGAGGTTGCAGTGAGCCGAGATCGTGCCACTGCACTCCAGCCTGGGGGACAGGGTGAGACTCTCAAAAAAAAAAAAAAAGAAAAGAAAAGAAAGCATCTAAGCTGCTCTTCCCATCCCAACAGCAGTCACCTCAGCAGCCTCCGCCTAGTCTCTGACTCCTCACTCTGCACTCCCTTCCCCTTCATTGCTTCTATACACACACGGCCAGAGTGTCCTTCCCAAAGCACAAATCAGTCTGTGTCCCTCCCCCACTGCAAACCTTTCACAGGATGCTCAATTCAGTCGCAGGGAGAGGCATGCAGTCCATAGCTAGCCCCTCCCACGGCTCTGGCCTCCCCTCCTACCACTGTGGCTTTGCACTCCACAGGCAACCTTGCTGCAATGCTGAAGTCCCCCAACCTCAGGCTCTATCTGCCTCACAACTTCCACTCTCTTTTAGGCTCATCTCAATGACCAGGTTCTCAAGGAAGCCTTCCCTGACTCCAACCTCTGCACTTTGGGTTAAGTGTCCTTGATGTGTTTCTAGAACATTGTTACCTTTTTTTTGGAGACAAGGTCTTATTCTGCTGCCCAGGCTGGAGCCCAGTGGCACAATCACAGCTCACTGCAACCTCCAAGTCCTGGGCTCAAGAGATCCTCCCACCTCAGCCTCCCCAGTAACTGGGACCACAGGTGTGCACCACAACACCTGGCTAATTGTTTTTTATTTTTTGTAGAGACAGGGTCTCCTTATGTTGCTCAAGCTGGTCTTGAACTCCTGGGCTCAAGTGATCCTCTTGCCTCAGCCTCCCAAAGAGCTGGGATTACAGTTCTTTGCCCAGCCAGCTCTTACTCTCAAAGGTAGACAGTGTTTTGCTCACTTCCTTGGTATGTTATCCTGTTCCAAATGGGAAAAAAAAAACTCAGTATCCAAATGGACATTTTCCTCCACCAGTAACATAACTGTCAACTCTTAATACATGAATAAGTTTACAAATACTACTGTATATTAGTTTAATATATTTTAAATTAGACTTTAAAGCAACAACAAAACTTTACTCCTAACCAATTAGAAAAGATTTGATTTAAAGCATCCTAAAGAAGTAAATTAGGCCAGGCATGGTGGCTCATACCTGTAATACCACCACTTTGGGAGGCCGAGGCAGGAGGATCACTTAAGGCTAGGACTTCGAGACAGCTGGGCAACAGAGCAAGACCATGTCTCTACAAAGGCTCAGGTGATCCTCCCACCTCAGCCTCCCAAGTAACTGGGACTACAGGCACACAACCCCTTGCTCAGCTAATATTTATATTTTTTGTAGAGACAGGGTCTCGCCATGTTGCCCAGGCTGGTCTGGAACTCCTGGGCCCAAGCAATCCACCTGCCTTGGCCTCCCACAGTGCTAGATTTATAGGAGTCAGCCACTGTGCCCAGCCTACAAAAAAATTTTTTTTAATTAGCTTGGCATGGTGGCTCCCACCTGTAGTCCCAGCTACTCAGGAGGCAGAGGCAGGAAGATCACCTGAGCCCTGGAATTCGAGACTGCAGTGAGCCATGATTTTTGCCACTGCTCTGTAATCTAGGCAACAGACCAAGATCCTGTCCCTTAAAAAAAGAAAGGAGTAAATTATTACATCTTCACATGAACTTCACAAAAGTGTACACCTGCTGTAGCAAAATATAAGCTACAAAATTTCAAAAAATATTTTTCTAGTAGCATCTTCTAAATACATAACTTGTTTTTAAAAGTGCAAACATTATGATAAACAATTTGTTTTGAAAACATAGGACTTTTACAAAAAGTCATATAAATACTCTTATAGTTTTTCATATGAAAGTCATAATACAATAAAACCATACAAATATTTTAAATTGTATAAAAACAAAATGAGGCCAGGCGCGGTGGCTTACACCTGTAATCCCAGCACTTTGGGAGGCCGAGGCGGGCGGATCACAAGGTCAGGAGATTGAGACCATCCTGGCTAACACGGCAAAAACCCGTGTCTACTGAAAATACAAAAAATTAGCCGGGCGTGGTGGCAGGCGCCGTAGTCCCAGCTACTCGGGAGGCTGAGGCAGGAGAATGGTGTGAACCTGGGAGGCGGAGCTTGCAGTGAGCTAAGATTGCGCCACTGAACTCCAGCCTGGTCGACAGAGCGAGACTCTGTCAAAAAAAAAAAAAAGAATAAAATGCTTAATATTTTTCTGATTTTGGTACTATTTATATGGCTTATGGAAAACAAGAGCTTGGTATTCTAGTCCAAAAAACAATTTATCTGCAAAGAAATTTCTACATTCAAATCCAAAGAAAAGCTAAAGCTGCTCAACAACAGTTTGCAACTAAAATCCAAGGGAACCTGGATAGAGAGAATCTCTTTTGCAGGGTCGGGGATGGTATTACACAGTTTAAGAAGTCTTTGGGCCTGGCGAGGTGGCTCATGCCTGTAATCCCAGCACTATGGGAGGCCGAGGCAGGCGGATCACGAAATTAAGAGATAGAGACCATCCTGGCCAACATGGTGAAACCCCATCTCTACTAAAAATACAAGAATTAGCTGGGCATGGTGGCATGTGCCTGTAGTCCCAGCTACTCAGGAGGCTGAGGCAGGAGAATCGCTTGAACCCGGAAGGCAGAGGTTGCAGTGAGCTGAGATGGCACCACTGCACTCTGGCCTGGCAACGGAGCGAGACTCCATCTCAAAAAAAAAAAAAAAAAAAAAGCCAGGCGCGGTGGCTCACGCCTGTAATCCCAGCACTTTGGGAGGCCAAGGCGGGCGGATCACGAAGTCAGGAGATCGAGACCATCCTGGCTAACATGGTGAAACCCCGTCTCTACTAAAAAATACAAAAAATTAGCCGGGCGTGGTGGTGGGCGCCTGTAGTCCCAGCTAATCAGGAGGTTGAGGCAGGAGAATGGTGTGAACCCGGAAGGCAGAGCTTGCAGTGAGCCAAGATCGCGCCGCTGCACTCCAGCGTGGGCAACAGAGCAAGACTCCATCTCAAAAAAAAAAAAGAAGTATTTGTATACTTAAATAACGGCTACAGCCCATAATTTTGCACTACAATGTTTTGGGGTGGGGAGCCTTTTGACTACGTGCCTGATGTAAATACAATAAGTATACTAAAAGGTGCCCACGTGGTAGAGCTGAAGCACCAAAGCAGACAAACTTAAGATGCCAGAGCAGCTGGGCACAGTGGCTCACACCTGAAATCTCAGCACTTTGGGAAGCCGAGGCAGGCACATCATTTGAAGCCAGGAGTTCGAGAACAGCCTGTCCAACATAGCAAAACCCTGTCTCTACTAAAAATACTAAAATTAGGCAGGGCATGGTGGCTCACGCCTGTAATCCCAGCATTCTGGGAGGCCGAGGCGGGCGGATCACCTGAGGTCAGGAGTTTGAGACCAGCCTGGCCAACATGGTGAAACCCCATCTCTACTAAAAACACAAAATTAGCCAGGCGTGGTGGCGGGCTCCTGTAATCCCAGCTACTCAGGAGCCTGAGGCAGGAGAATTGCTTGAATCTGGGAGGCGGAGGTAGCAGTGAGCCGAGATCGCGCCACTGCACTCCAGCCTGGGCAACAAGAGCGAGATTCCATGGTAAAAATAAAATAAAATAAAATAAAATTAGCTGAGTGCGGTGGCGCACACCTGTAATCCCAGCTACTCAGAGGCTGGACGCACAAGAATGGCTTGAGCCTGGGAGGCGGAGGTTGCAGTGAACCAAGGTCGCGCCACTGTACTCCAGCCTGGGCAAATGAGACAGTGTCTCAAAAAAAAAAAAAAAAAAATGCAAGAGAGCTCTAAACAGAAAGTTAAAAAAAAAAAAAAAAGAAAAGAAAAAAAAAGAAATGCAACGTTTTATACTCAGTTTCAGATGCTTTATGGACCATTAGCTGATACTGTATCTTGCCTAATGAAAAACTGAAAACAAATTGTTAGTGTTGATTTCTTCCATCTGAACTTTTTTATGTTAAAGTTTGAATATTAAAACATCACTCTATACAAAGAAAGAGCAAGAAGCCAGCCACGTGGCTCACACCTGTAATCCCTGCATGGATTATACAGCATGCCTGTAATTCCAGGCAGATTGCTTGAGCTCAGGAATTCGAGACTAGCCTGGGCAACATGGTTAAACCCCATCTTTACAAAAACATACAAAAAATTTAACCAGATGTGGTGGTGCACGCCTGTAGTCCCAGCTAATCGGGAGGCTGAGGTGGGAGGATCACTTGAGCCCAGGAGGCAGAGGTTGCAATGAGCCGAGATCACGCCACTGCACTCCGGCCTGAGCAACAGAGCCAGACCCCATCTCAAAAACAAAAAAAAAGAGAGAGAACTGAAAAGTTTTCATTAAAAGTTCAGAAGCGTCTACATTTTGTTTTGCATATATGCATTATTTGCAACCGTGTCAATGTAAAAGCAAAATGAAAAACCTGTCTCCCTGGGATGTAAAACACTTTGACGCTACCTAACTATCAAGGAAGGCTAAGCTTTGTGAAATAAATCTGCAACACTTAAGCAAGAGAAGTTCTTTTGACGATTTTTCTGAAAGGCTCCGAAACTGATTTACTTTAGTCTTCCAAGTATAAGAGGAAGGTAACGTAATTAGTAGAGAGAACATGCATTTATTTAAAGTCTGAAGAACCTGAGTTTGAATCCTGCTGCGTCATTACTAGCTGGGTGACGCTGGACTCATTATTTAACCCCTCTGAGAGTGCTTCCTCCCAGCAAATTGGGCCTGTCACAATCTGCCTCAGGTGGCATCAGTGCAACATAAATAAAGTAGGTGGGTGGGTGGCTAACTGGTATCTGATGTATAGTCACATTCGTTTCCCCCTTCTCCCCTTTTAAACTTGTATTACCCGTAGTCAGGTTTAAGCCTCTGATGATAGGCTGTCTTACTTGTCCTCATATCCACTCAGCATAGTGCCTTACACTTAAAAGTGTTAAAAAAGAACTGCCTCCAGCCGGGCATAGTAGCTCACTCCTGTAATCCTAGCACTTTGGGAGGCCAAGGCAGGTGGATTGTCTCAGCTCAGGAGTTCAAGACCAGCCTGGGCAACATGGCGAAACCCCATCTCTATTAAACAAAATATAAAAATTAGGCTGGGCACGGTGGCTCACGCCTGTAATCCCAGCACTTTGGGAGGCCGAGGCAGGCGGATCAGGAGGTCAGGAGATCGAGACCATCCTGACTCACACGGTGAAACCCCGTCTCTACTAAAAATACAAAAAAAATTAGCCGGGCGTCGTTGCGGGCGCCTGTAGTCCCAGCTACTCGGGAGACTGAGGCAGGAGAATGGCCTGAACCGGGGAGGCGGAGCTTGCAGTGAGCCAAGATCACGCCACTGCACTCCAGCCTGGGCGACAGAGCTAGACTCCGTCTCAAAAAAAAAAAAAAAAAGATTAGCCAGGCATAGTGGCACACACCTGTAGTCCCAGCTACTCAGGAGGCTGAGGCAAAAGAATTGCTTGAACCTGGGACGCAGAGGTTGCAGTGAGCAGAGAACGTGCCACTGCCCTCCAGCCTGGGCAACAGAGTGAGACTCTGTCTCAAAAAAAAAAAAAAAAAAAAAGAACTGCTTCCTCAATAGTAACTAGCAATGTTCATAAGAGGGTTTTGTTTTGTGTTTTTTATCTTTTGTTAAAAAGAGCTATTCCAGAACTATCCAACAGTCCCTCCCCCAATTCCCCAGCACCTTTCTCCTCAAGATGTCCTTCCTGATCTGCCCTTCTGGGTCCATGGGAAAGACAGTCTGTTCAGCTGGGACTCCATCCTGCTGCCAGGACGGAGGAGGTGAAGGGCAAATCTGGCCACATCATTCCCTTCGGATTTCTTTAGTAGCAGCCCCACCCCCAGCACCTTTAGAAGAAGTGGCAGCTGCACCTAAAACCCCTAACTCCGTGGAATAATATAGAAAACCCCAGTCAGGAGCAGTGGCTCACGCCTGTAATCTCAACACTTTGGGAGACTGAGGCAGGAGGATCACCTGAGGTCAGGCGTTCCAGACCAGCCTTACCAACATGGTGAGACCCCCATCTCTACTAAAAATACAAAATTAGTGGGGCATGGTTGCAGATGCCTGTAATCCTAGCTACTTAGGAGGCAAGGCTGGAGAATCACTTGAACCGGGGAGGCGGAGGTTGCAGTGAGCTGAGATGGTACCACTGCATTCCAGCACGGGCAACAAGAGTGAAACTCCAATCTCGGGGAAAAAAAAAAAACAGGATCTGGGCTGTCCTCCAGTCTCCTGGTCACGGCAAGCACCCAGGGGTCAGCCCGGGGCCTTCCTCCTGCCTCCATCTGCATTCTCCCTCGCTCAGCTCATCCACATTCAGGGTTTTCAACACAGGCTACATACTGCAAACAACCATGTGTCTCTCTAGTCCACCTCCTGCCCCTGAGCTCCGGACTCACATCCAACTGCCTCTTTAATCTCTCCGTTTGAATGCCCAACAGGCATCTCAAAAACACTTCCCCCATGGCCTCCCAGTTTCCCCCATGGTAAGAAACAGCCCACCGGCTACTCTGTTCGAGTCACACTCTCAGACAGATTTCTCCTTTCTGTCCATCATCTTTTCCCCATCTCTGTCTCTAAAGTATATCACAGCTTCATGCCCCAGCACCTAGCACAGCACATGGCAAGCTTCCCATAAATGTGTGCTGAGTCACCTCTGGAGGGCACCTGCTAATGAGGGAGGTCTCTCCTGGCACAGGTCACTTAGGAAAGGCGCTTGTCTCTCACACAGGAGGTGGAGAGGACAGCCCAAGACAAGGACTCAAGACTCTCCTGTGGTCTGAACTCTGAAGGGCCTGCGGTCCAGGAGAGCACTTGGGTTGTGAACTCCGAGACTCGGCTGCCAGGAGAGCAGGGGAGGAGGGAGCCTGGGCCAGGCTGTCCCCATGGATCCTGGGAGCCAGTGGCGGCAGAAAAGGCCCACAGCCCAGGGTTAAACCAGCCACCACTGGATCCCTGCCCTGCATTTTCCAAGCTGGACAGCTACGACTTCCTGTACTTAATACATTCATGTCTCTTCTGTTCCGCCACCCTAGAATGTGATGAAATCTTTCAGAAAGCCCAGCCTGTCTCAACTGGGACAAAGCAAACGAAGAAAGAAAGTGTTGGTACTTGGACCAGAGCACTGAGGAAGAAACAAGGCCCCTGGGCAGTGAGGTGGTGGCAGCAGGTCACAGAGCGAGAACCTTTCCCTGAGGGGGATGAAACCACAGGGGACTAGGCCAGCCAAAGAGTGTCCTGCAGGGCTGCCCTTGGTGTTGGAGACTCTAGATCAGTAATGCAAACAAATGATGTGCCACCAGTGAGGGACATTAGCGTCAACAAATGCAGACACTGGCTTGGTGCAGTGGCTCATGCCTATAATCCCAGCACTTTGGGAGGCCAAGGCAGGTGGATCACTTGAGGTCAGGAGTTCGAGGCCAGCCTGGCCAACACAGTGAAACCCTGTCTGTACTAAAAATACAAAAAACTAGCCTGGTGTGGTGGCACGTGCCTGTAATCCCAGCTACTTGAGAGGCTGAAGCAGGAGAATTGCTTCAACCCAGGAGGCGGAGTTTGCAGTGAGCCAAGATCGCGCCACTGTACTCCAGCCTGGGCGAGAGAGTAAGACTCTGTCTCAAAAAAAAAAAAAAAAAAAAAAAAAAGCAGACACAGTTATTTCTATGTCTTACCTACATGAGGTTAAATGGAAAGTCTAGAGCAGGTAAGAGCCTGTACAATAGCTAAGGGTGAACTGCCTCTCTGGTTCTGAATGCTCATTGGCAGAAACAAAAAGGAAAGTGGTCACTTATACAGGGCCTTGTGTCTGCAAGATCCAAGTGAACTAGAAGGCCGTATTTCCCTGACACTTAAACAAATTGCCCTTGAGCCCTCATAAGGGGCGCAAAAGACTGGTGTGGGTTTTTTTGTTTTTTATTTTGAGATGGAGTTTCGCTCTTGTCGCCCAGGCTGGAGTGCAATGGCATGAGCTCGGCTCACTGCAACTTCTGCCTCCCAGATTCAAGTAATTCTCTTGCCTCAGCCTCTCAAGTAAGCTGGGACTGCAGGCACATGCCACCACGCCCGGCTAACTTTTTTATTTTTGGTACAGACAGGGTTTCACCATGTTGACCTCAGGTGATCCACCCACCTCGGCCTTCCAAAGTGCTGGGATTACAGATGTGAACCACCGCGCCCAGCCTGGTGTGGGTTTTAGAATGGCCTGTGTCTCCTTTATGGTGGAAAGTCGCTGAGGTGAAGGAAATGGGAAATGGCATGCTCAAGGCAGAAGCAAAAGAAAAGACAGCCGCACCCTCCCACAGCTCCCCTGGCCGCCAGCACACTCCAGTGCCAGCATTCCTTGCCTTCATGCACGGCCCACAGCCACAGCCGGGAATCACAGGCCAGAAACGTTCGCTCAGAAGCCCAGGATCAAGCATGGCGCTGCAGCCTGAGACTTTTGCAGTTAAGCTATCCCAGGAAAACCCCCTAAAGCCGCCTAAATCAATTAGCAATTCACTTCCTCAAAACAAACAAACCAAAGAATAAAGGCTGGTGTGTCACTAAATGCTACAGACGGAACAAGATCCCCCAGAGCAAATATTTTAGCAAACACCAAACGCCAATGGGTTACGTGCTAAAAAAAAGCTAAAATTAAAAAACATATTTTAAAAAAATGAAAAGACTATCCAGTTAACATATAGATTTAGACAGCAGTGTTTGTTTTTTAAAGCAGTGAAGGCTATGAGAAGGCAGCACATAGGGAAATCTAGCTATTTTTAATGCAACATGTTTACAGCCTACCTTTTCAGACCCAATAACACACTCACAGGGCAGTATGACAGAAAAAAAGAAAAAGAAAAAGAAAAGAAAGAGGAACAAGCAAAAATTAGAAACATATAAGAACAGAAATAATTTTGATAACTACAACACTACATGGACAAGAATGGGCCATGGGTTTTCATGAGGGGCACATGTGAGCTGGTAAGTAAATTACACCTACACCTCGTGTACCGGGGAACTCCAGGTCCTGAAGGTAGAATGACCTGTCAGGAGGCCTATCAGTATGGTCAATGTGTCAAACCAAAACTGGCCTTACATCTGGACATTTCCTGTTGAGCTACAAAATACCATCCCATTTCAGGTTGGACACTTCCTCACTCCTACCAAGAGTTGCAGGGGAGACAAGGCTTTGTTCCTGCACCAAAGCATTCCTTCAAAAATTAGAGAACCGGCCAGGCACTGTGGCTCACACCTGTAATCCCAGCACTTTGGGAGGCCGAGGCCGGTGGATCACTTGAGGTCAGGAGTTCGAGACCAGCTTGGCCAACATGGTGAAACCCTGTCTCTACTAAAAATACAAAAATTAGCTGAGTGTGGTGGCGCACGCCTGTAATCCCAGCTACTCAGGAGGCTGAGGCACAAAGAATCGCTTGAGCCCAGGAGGCGGAGGTTGCAGTGAGCCGAGACTGCACCACCACACTCCAGCCTGGGCGACAGAGCAAGACACCATCTCAAAAAAAAAAAAAAAAAATTAGAGAACCATGGAGAAACAAAAGCAACAACAGGTTACCCATTATGAGAGAAGGATGTATTTGATTCGAGTTCACTGGTGTCATTATCTCACTGAAGTTCAAATGCTAACTGATGTCTAATTGCGGCTGTCCCACTGCAGTGAGCAAGCAGCTTTATGTGCCACTATATTTTCAGTGCCTGGAGCCATGCCTGGCATATGAAGGCTCTAACAAACACTTGTCAGTCATTATCCACTATGCGTGACGCACTGAGTCACAGCACACTCCCGCTCCTCCTGCAGAGTTGTGAGCTCAGATTTCAAAAGGCAAAAAAGACCTGGCATTTGAAGGTGGATCTGCAACCTCACAGCCAAGAAGTGGATGACTGAAAAATGTCACTGATGCCCATGTGGCAAAGGAGGAAGGCATGAGTCAAGGGGTCAGAGCAGGATTCCTGACCCATGCTGCCTGTGAGCTTCAATCCCTCACCCCTTCTCTGTAAAGCAGGGGCAGGCCACTCCCTGCCGACCTCGCAGGTGGCCGCCAAGCTGTGCACACCATACAGCAACACCTTATCAGGGATGACTCCCACAGTGCCTGCTGGCTGGACAGCAGTGTGCGCTATTCAAGAGGCACAGGAGGCGCAGCAGAAGGCAACGAGGTGAGGTAGAAAGGCCCCGGGCCTCAGAGACAGACCTGGTGCTTATATCAGCTCTGCTGCTTGGTGGCTGCCCGGGTCTCTGAACCTTGCTGCCTCAGCCCCACATCAGCCAGCACAGCAACCCCGTGTAGATCACAGGGCTGCCGTGAGGATTAAACACAGAGCAGGTCTACAGCATGCCTTTTCCTTTCCTTAAGCCAAATATGCACATTTGGGTGAAGAAATGAAAATTCCTTCCTTCCAGACCCTGCAAAGCACCACAGGCAGGTACGACTGAGGCTATTCTATGCTTCCAACTCTGAGGGCTGGACTTAAGACTACTGTGTCTCAATTCTGTGATCATCTCTCCTCATACTTACCAACAACCAGAACGACACCGTGTGACCTTAGATAAATTTCAGAAACGTACTGAGCACCTACTTTGCAGCAGGCACTATGGTGGCATGCACCTTACATCACTGAATCCTCACCTGTGGCTCATCAGCCAATCCTATACAGGAGGAGGGAGAGCCCTGTCCAAGCCAGGAGGCCAGTGACTGACACAGTGACACATCACTTTCCCTGGCAAATGGGGACGCCCTCTTGGCAAACAGCTGCTGCCTAGGCTTGCATCTCATCCAGCTCTGCAGAACAGCCACCATGGCAAGACACAGCAGCGAGCAGAGAGTGGAAGGAAGTGGCAAGGAAGAGCTCATCTGCAATTCTGATTTGAAATAAAGTTTTTGACTTAATAACAGGCAAGATGGGAAGCTGACCTTTTCCTGCTCTATCCAACACTCCTTGTACACAGAGGGAATAGACATACTTTTCATTTGTATAAGGTAGCTGTTTAGGAGCTCCCAGGTGGTATTTCTGGCATCCTGATATCCATGCTTGGCTGCTCTGTAAGTGAGGAATTCGACACTGTGGCCATCAGGAGGGAAAAAGTAGCCACATACGCAGGGTGCACAGCCCGGCAATCCGGAGACGTGGGCTTTACTTCTAGCTCAGCTAGGACCTAGCCCTTACCTCTCCAGATTCACCCTCTCATCTGTGAACCAAAGGGACGAGACTGAATAAAAGTGTTCAAACTGTGCTCTAGCACAGTGCTGTCCAACAGAAATAAAACGCAAGCCACGTAAGTACATTTCAGTTTCTAGTTGCCACATTTTTAAAAGTAAGAATGAAACAGTTGATACTGATTTTTAAAATATAGTTTATTTAACCTAAGATATGTAAAATACTATCATTTCAACATGTAATCTGTATAAAACATATTAGCAAGAAAGTTGGCCAGGCACGGAGGCTCACACCTGTAATCCCAGCACTTTGGGAGGCCAAGGCAGGCAGATCACTCGAGGCCAGGAGTTCAAGACCAGCCTGGCCAACGTGGCAAGATCCTATCTCTATTAAAGATACAAAACTTAGCCAGGCATGGTGGCACCTGCCTGTAGTCCCAGCTACTTGGGAGGCTGAGGCATGAGAATCACTTGAACCCGGGAGGTGCAGGTTGCACTGAGCCAAGATCACGCCACTGCACTCCAGCCGGAGAGACAGAGTAAGACTCTGTCTCAAAAAAAAAAATTAGCAAGAAAGTTTATTTTTTCAGAAGTAAGTCTCAAAATCTGGCGTGGGTTTTATTCACAGCCCATCTCAACTAAAACTAGCCTCGTGTCTAGTGCCCAAAAGCCACAACTGGCTGTGGCTGCTGTATGGGACAGAGCTCCAGGAGTCCCACGAGGGGAGCCCCACTAAAAAGAGGGGAGTGTACAAGACAACTCTAAAGGACTCCCCCAACCAAAGGCTGTCTCTGTCTTTAAAAGTCACTGGTTTTTGTTTGGTTGGTTTTTTTAGCAGCACTCAAACAGATTCTGACAGAAAGTCATTAGTTTTAAAAACCAATGGACACCACCTTTCTACTCCTTGCTGCAATGAAATTCTGCCCTGTGCTTTCCCTTTCTGATGTAGGGAGGCCAAGGGGCCTAGGTCTCTAGGTAAACTTACCTGCTGTCTGTGTCCAGTCCTACAAAGTCCTTTTTCTCAAACGGGACACAAAGAAGGGGGATCTTATCCCCAGACTTGTCTGTGGCTCTGTCCAGGCGCTTGGACTCCAGCACGATGAACAGTGAGTCGATGAAGTCCTCGATTCTCTTCTCCACCGTCTGGCAGTCCTCGTAGTTGGGGTAGAAGGCCACGTCGGTGCGCGGCTGCTCCACGATCTCCCCCTGCAGCCCGAAGACAAAGAGCCGAGAGTCATACAGTGTGGAGCCGTAGATCTCCTTCTGCACGTGGAACTTCTCGAAGGTCTGTGGCCAGTCCTTGGCTGAGAAGCAGTCTGTGATGGTGATGAGGCCCACGACTTTGCGGTGGGTCTGGAAGTCGCCCCACTCGTTGTTCTCGGGTGGGTAGTGGTGCCTGTAGCGGATGTAGAGGACTCGCTGGGAGTCCCGCACGCTGATCTGACTCACAGAGCAAATCCTCTTATAGATCCTGAAGAAGTTCTCCTCGGAGACGATGCCCACAGGCTGGACCACCACGAGCAGCGTCTGGTGGTCCTCAGCACACTGCATGTAGTCAGGGACGCTCATTTTGAAGTCCCTGTTCAGAGAGAAGAAATGAGGCTGTGAGACGCAGAGTCCTGAGTGCTGAGAGCCCACCCTGGGAGGCAGTGACTGTGACCTTCACTACCCAGAGGCAGGGGAAGCCCCAAGGAAAGCCGTGGCATCAACAGGTCTTAGGGCTCTACACGTGGCTGTCGCAGCTCTGATCATAATGCTGTAACTGTTGACCTTCAGTCCCTTGGCCTCAGCATGGAGCTTCTACAGAAATGGGGCTGTTTCTTATCTTTCTATTCTCACCACCTAACCAGGAGTAGTAAGAGTCAGTGCTCAAAAATGTCTGTTGAGTGAATGAATAAACACGTGTGTAATTGCTCCCCCATCCCCTCAACAGGATATTAAGAAAAATCCACCGTGCAATCACATCTGGATTTGAATTCCGGGCTCCCTGGTAGGGGTGATAAAAGAACTTGTCTTGGCCGGGCATGGTGGCTCATGCCTGTAATCCTAACACTTTGGAAGGCCGAGGCTGGCGGATCACTTGAGGTCAGGAATTAGAGACCAGCCTGGCCAACATGGTGAAACCCCACCTATACTAAAAATACAAAAATTAGCCGGGTGTGGTGGCACGTGCCTGTAATCCCAGTTACCCAGGAGGCTGAGGCAGGAAAATCGCTGGAACCCAGGAGGTGGAAGCTGCAGTGAGCCAAGACTGCGCCACTGCACTCCAGCCTGGGTGACAGAGACTCCGTCTCAAAAAAGAAAAAAAAAAGAGGCGGGGCGCGGTGGCTCACACCTGTAATCCCAGCACTTTGGGAAGCCGAGGCAGGCGGATCACGAGGTCAGAAGATCGAGATCATCCTGGCTAACGTGGTGAAACCCCATCTTTACTAAAAATACAAAAAATTAGCCCGGCATGGTGGCGGGCACCTATAGTCCCAGCTACTTGGGAGGCTGAGGCAGGAAAATGGCATGAACCAGGGAGGCAGAGCTTGCAGTGAGCCCAGATGGCGCCACTGCACTCCAGCCTGGGCGACAGAGCCAGACTGCATCTCAAAAAAAAAAAAAGAATTAAAAGAAAAAGAACTTGCCTTATAAAACTGTATCTAGACTGAGGAGGTTGCAAATGTAAAGGGCCTAGCATTGTGCCTAACATAAAAGGAGAGATTACACAAATATACCACCGTTCCTTTATAAACGGGAGAGTTGCCATAACCTCTCTGAGCCAATTTTGTCAGATATAAAAAGAAAACGTTATTACCTGATTCCCCAGAGCTGGGGAAAAATTAAATTAGATGACCCACGTGAAAGAATCTGGCTCATAGGAGATCCTCAATACATGTTTGTTGAAGGAATTAGTGAACAAACAAACAAATGAACAATCCAATGAATGCTGCCCCCAGCCCACAGACGGTCATGATGGAAATCCCACTGCCTGGAAGTCAGGGCCGATATTCAACTCCCAGCTCTACATGCACGATCTGGGTGACCTGGAGCAAGCCTGTGTGCTTCCCTGCACCCTAGTTTCATCATGAATACGAATGAGGATAGTAACACATACCTCAAGGTGTCAGCAAGTCAACATTCTGGTTGTGATAACATACTGTGGTTTTGTAACATGGCACCACGGGGGGAAACCGGGCAAAAGGTATACAGGATCCCTCGGTATTATTTCTGACAAATGCACATGGAGCTACAACTACTATAGTCTCAAATAAAAAGTCTAATTTTTTTAAAGGTTAGGGAGATTAAACGAGCTCTCTGTATCAAATAAGAAAAAGATGCCTCGATACACACCTCCACTGTCCCCATCAGCGGGCTCACACTTCCTGAGGGGATTTGGCCATGGTCCCCATGGCCAGAGGCAGCTGTACCATGAGCTAATGGGGTTCAGCTTCAGGCCCCTTCCATGGCCCTCTATCTAATTTTGCATTTTTAATTTTATTTTCTTTTTCTTAAATAGGAAGCCCAGAACTGCATAACCTTCAGGTCACCAAAGCCTGACTGCAGAGATCGTGGCAGTAAAACCCTCCCAGGTGACACTAAGATTAAAGTGACATTGCTATAAGACCTCTGTGAAATTCTAATGGCAAGCTTCTCACCTGCACGGAGAGGAGGAGGACTGCGTATCCCATTCTGAATATGCAGAGCCCACGATGGACTATACATCGCAACCCCACCTCTACGGACTTCAAAAATACACATGGATAGAGAAGTATGGACAAAATTAAATTTTAAAAAAAGGAAACCCTAGCCTCCCAACATGTCTTGCTTCTGCCCAGGATCTAAACGGTTCACAAGTATATTACATGTGTGTGACTCAACCCAAGTCCCTGACTCCAGTGCTCACACTCTCAAGGACGACGCCCCACTCTCTCCTGCCCTTTCCCCACAACGATTCCCTAAAGAGTCTTTTCTGCACACAAAAACCACCTTGGAAAGAACCAAAATCACATCACCTTCCAACAAAGAGGCATAAAACCCCTCGGAGGACATATCAAAATACTGAGCGGGGGAGACTGGAGCGCTCATGTTTCTCAAAAGTAGGCACGGGTTTAACAGAAGCTGAGAAACACCGAAGCCTTCATTCTACAGAGGAGGAGAGCGCGGCCCACCGCAGGTAAGAAAGGGCCTTATTTTAGAAGTATCATCTCGGCCAGACACGGTGGCTCACACCTGCAATCCCAACACTTTGGGAGAGAGGCGGGAGGATCACTTGAGGTCAGCAGTTAGAGACCAGCCTGGTCAACATGACAAAACCCCATCTCTATTAAAAATACAAAAATTAGCCAGGAGTGGTAGCACACACCCGCAGTCCCAGCTACTCCAGAGGCTGAGGCAGGAGAATTGCTTGAACTCAGGAGGTGGAGGAGGCAGTGAGCCAACATCACAACACTGCACTCCAGCCTGGGTAACAGAGCGAGACTCCATCTCAAAAAAATAAATAAATAATTTAAAAATAAAAACTATCGTCTCATCTAAAAAGCAGCATAATCAGCCGGGTGTGGTGGCTCACACCTGTAATCCCAGCACTTTGGGAGGCGGAGGCAGGCAGATCACTTGAGGTCAGGAGTTGGAGACCAGCCTGACCAACATGGAGAAACCCGGTCTCTAATAAAAATACAAAAAATTAGCCAGGCGTGGCAGCGCATGCCTGTGATCCCAGCTACTCAGGAGGCTGAGGCAGGAGAATCGCTTGAACCCAGGAGGTGGGGGTTGCAGTGAGCTGAGATCACGCCACTGCACTCCAGCCTGGGCGATAAGAGTAAGACTCCCTCTCAAAAAAAAAAAAAAAAAAACAACCTGACCTCACACCTGTGATCTCAGCACTTTGGGAGGCCAAGTCGAGTGGATCGCCTGAGGTCAGGAGTTCGAGACCAGCCTGGCCAACATGGCAAAACCCTTTCTCTACTAAAATACAAAAATCAGCCAGCCTTGGTGGCATGCACCTATAATTCCAGCTACTTGGGAGGCTGAGGCACGGGAATCGCTTGAACCCAGGGAGGAGGAGGTTACAGTGAACTGAGATCACACCACTGCACTCCAGCCTGGGTGACAAAGTTAAGACTCTTTAAAAAAAAAAAAAAAACACCTGCTACTGAGCCAGTTCTGGTATCTGAGACTAAGCTAATACAGGTATTAAAACAGCAAAAATATGTATCTTCAACTTGGTAGTTCCTCCATAGAGCTGCTATAAAACCAGCAATCCAAGAGATCTGAAAACGTGTCCACACCAGAAATGTGTACAGGAATGTACATAGCAGTATTATTCCTTTTTGAGACGGAGTTTTGCTCTGTCACCCTGGCTGGAGTACAGTGGCAGGATTTCAGCTCACCTCAACCTCTGCCTCCCAGGTTCAAGCGATTCTCATGCCTCGGCCTCCCAGGTAGCTGGGACTACAGGCGTGAGCCACCATGCTCGGCTAATTTTTGTATTTTCCGTGGAGATAGGGTTTCGCCATGTTGTCCAGGCTGGTCTCAAACTCATGATCTCAGGTGATCCACCTGCCTCAGCCTCCCAAAGTGCTGGGATTACAGGCACAACATTATTCTTGTTTTTTGTTTGTTGTTTTGAGATGGAGTCTCACTCTGTCGCCAGGCTGGAGTGCAGTGGCGCGATCTCGGCTCACTGCAAGCTCCGCCTCCCAGGTTCACGCCATTCTCCTGCCTCAGCCTCCCGAGTAGCTGGGACTACAGGCGCCCACCACCACGCCCGGCTAATTTTTGTATTTTTAGTAGAGAGGGGGTTTCACCATGTTAGCCGGGATGGTCTCGATCTCTTGACCTCGTGATCTGCCCGCCTCGGCCTCCCAAAGTGCTGGGATTACAGGCGTGAGCCACCATGCCCGGCCAGGCACAGCATTATTCTTAATAGCTAAGGAGTGAAAACAACACAAATGTCCATCAACTGCCTGATACACAAAATGTTAAATCTATACAATGGAATATTATTCAGCCACAGAAAGGAACAAAGTGCTGATGTAAGCCACAACATGAATAACTTTAGAGCACTGTGCTGAGTGAAAGAAGCTAAATACAAAAGGCCACATGTTGTATGATTCCATTAATAGGAAATTCCCTGAATATGCAAATCTATATATATCGAAAGTAAACTGGTGGCCGCCAGGGGCTGTGGGAGGGGGGAATGAGGAGTGACTGCTAATGGGTATGGAGTTTCTTTCTGGGGTGATGAAAATGTTCTGGAATGACAATGGTAACACAAGTGTGAATATACTAAAAATCACTGAATTGGCCGGGCATGGTGGCTCACGCCTGTAATCCCAGTACTTTGGGAGGCCAAGGCGGGTGGATCACGAGGTCAGGAGTTCGAGAGCAGCCTGGCCAACATAGTGAAACCCCGTCTCTACTAAAAATACAAAAAAAATTTAGCCAGGCATGGTGGCAGGCACCTGTAATACCAGCTACTCGGGAGGCTGAGGCAGGAGAATCGCTTGAACCCAGGAGGCGGAGGGTGCAGTGAGCCAAGATCGTGCCATTGCACTCCAGCCCAGGTGACAGTGCGAGACTCTGTCTCAAAAAAAAAAAAAAAAATCACTGAATTGTACACTTTAAAGCAGTGGATTTTATGGCAGGTAATCGAGGCTCAATGAAGCTGTTATTTTTGACACACTAGATTTCTGAAACATTTATTGTTTACATGTTTCCGGACAACTGTTTTTCCCTCTACACTACTAGTCTTCCACACAATTAAAAAAACGAACAAACACACACAACAAAACCTAGCCAGATCTTTAGGACGGCAATGTTCCTGGGCCTCCAATATCATTCACCCGGTGCTTTGTTTCAGGTTAACAAAGATGTCATAGGTAGCTATGACTACCTTAGAAACACGGGACAGTCACCAGTTTAAACTGGGGCCGTGGGGGATGGAAGGGAAGTCACTCCCCCATACCTTTCAACTGGGCCTTGCTTCCAGCGTTTTAATTCCTCTCTCTATAAAAACATTTGAAGACAGACAACGCATCCTAACACGGGAAAACTTTCGGTTAACAGACATTCACGTTGGGAAGGTCCGTAGGGGTGGAGGGGATTGGGGTGGGCTGACAGGGAGAAGACCACAGGCCAGTAGCCTGACTTCCTCTCCCCAGGGTTCCCTGGGATAAGTTGGAGTTGACAGCGCGCTTATCCCAGAGAGCACCGCCTGATGCCGCCCAGCTAGATCGCAGGCACTTTGAATCCAGGAGACAGGAGGGAAAGGGCTAGGGGAGAAGTCCGGGATCTCAGGGCGGGGAAAGCGCCGGGGGCGTGGGCTGTGCTGGGCCCCAGGCCCCAGCCGCGCGTCCCAGACCCCGCGGGCTCCAGGGGGCTTAGCCAGGCCCAGGGGCGGGGGGCTCCAGCGCCGCGGACGGCCCGGGAGGAGAAGCCAGGCGGAGACAGCTGGGAGGCGCAGAGGGGAAGGGGACCCCCGCCGCGGGCTCGGGAGAGCAGAGCCGGCCCGGGCAGCAGGTGTGGGCCGGGTCCCGGACAGGTGTCCGCCGAGTCTTCAGCGGGTGTGGACACGGCCTTGGACAGATGTAAGCAGAGCGCCAACAGGAGCAAGGGCGCCTCGAGCAGGTGCACGCTGAACCCCGGCCGGGCAGCGGACCCGGACAGGTGTGGCGGGCGCCGCCCGGACAGGTGAGGGCCGGGCGAGCCCCTCCGCGGGACGCGCCGACTCCACGGCCAGCCGCGCAGCCCTCCCCGCAGCCGGTCCGAATTGCCTGACCGGGAGCCCCCCCGCTTTGCACTTACACAGCCGGTGGCCCCGGGCCCGGAGCGGGAGCCCACGACCTGGCGGGCAGCGGGGCCGAGTAGCCTCTGCGGCCACTTCCCAGGCTCTGGGCTGGCGCTTCCGACTGGCGGCCGAGCCGGCGCTGCTCCTGCGCGTGCGCGGAGGCCAGGCCTGGGCCCCCGATCCGTCCCGGGTTTTGCAAGAGACGCGAGGGAAGCAAGAGGGTAGGAGCGAGGGAGAAAGGAGGAAGGAGGAGCGAGGGAGAGAAGAGGGGACAGGGAGCGAGGGGACATGGGGAGGGAGGAGGAGGAGGGAGAGAAAAAGGTGGGGTGAAAGAAGGAGGGAGGAGGAGCGAGGGAGAGAAGCGGGGACAGGGAGGGAGGGAGGAGGAGGAGAGTGGGAGGAGGAGGGGTGAAAGAAGGAGGGAGGGGCAGCGAGAGAGAGAAGCGGGGGACAGGGAGAGGGTGGAGGAGGGAGGAGGGAGGGAAAAAGGAGGGGTGAAAGGAGGGAGGAGGAGCGAGGGAGAGAAGCGGAGACAGGGAGGGACGGGACGGGGGAGGGAGGAGGAGGGAGAGAAAAAGGAGGGGAGAAAGGAGGGAGGAAGAGGAGGAGGGAAGGAGGGAGATGGAGGGAGATGGAGCGGGGAGGGAGGGAGGGACCGGAGCAAGAGAGCGGAGACTAGGAGGAAAGCTTCTGCACCTGGGGCGGCGCAGCTGGAAGGAGGCCCAGTTCTGTCCCCGCCGCTTACCAGTCCTTCAGGGCGCGCAGCTCAAATTTCACTTCCTCTGTGAAGCTCAGGGGTGGAGGCTCCGCGGAAGCCCACTGTGGATCCCTGCGGCACCCCCTGTGACCCTCACGGTACCCCCTGTGACCCCCACGGTCGTGCCCCCCACGTCGGTGGGTGACCGTGGCGCGCGCGGCCTGGGAGCGCCTCCAGGATCGCAGGGCCCGGGAGGCACGTGAGGTTCGAGCCCCAGCCTGGGCCGGCTTCCCCCTGTGTGGCGCGCGGTCTTGATCCCCAGCTGGCACCATGGCACGCCCGACTTTGAGGGCCCCAACAATCCATCCACATAAAAGGTTCCAAAGAGGCGACAGGGGCTAGGACAGCTGTCGTTAGTTCAGTGCCAAGGCGCCAAGCTTGCTAAGTGCGGGCAGAAGCCATTTAAGGATTTAAACCCCTCTGGGTTCAAAAATAAAATAAAATAAAGCAGGAGATGGGGGAGGCTTACAGACTTAAGATGCCCAGCACATGAATTAACAGTGGCATCCGCAGGGAAAATTGAAAACAGAGAGCCGCTCTCCGTTATGTATGTTTAATGTTCTGTTTGAATCTTTTAACATGTACATGTATTTCTTTTTCAATTAAAAAATCCTGGCCAGGAGAAATGGCTCACACCTGTAATCCCAACACTTTGGGAGACTGAGGCGGGTGGATCACTTGAGGTTAGGAGTTCAAGACCAGCCTGGCCAACATGGTGAAACCCCGTCTCTACTAAAAATACAAAATTAGCCAGATGTAGTGGCGCGCGCCTGTAATCCCAGCTACTCAGCAGGCTGAGGCAGGAGAATCGCTTGAACCTGGAAGACAGAGGTTTCAGTGAGCCGAGATCATGCGATTGCACTCCAGCCTGGGCAACAACTGCAAAACTCTATCTCAAAAAAAAAAAAAACACTAAAAAGGGCTGGGTGTGGTGGCTCACACCTGTAATCTCAGCACTTCGGGAAGCCAAGGCGGGTGGATCACCTGAGGTCAGGAGTTCAAGATCATCCTGGGCAACATGGTGAAACTCCAGTCTCCACTAAAAATACAAAAATTAGTTGAGCGTGGTGGTACATGCCTGTAATCCCAGCTACTAGGCAGTCTGAGGCAGGAGAATCTCTTGAACCCGGGAGGCGGGGGCTGCAGTAAACCGAGATCACACCACTGCACTCCAGCCTGGGTGACAGAGAGAGCCCATCTCAAAAAAAAAAAAAAAAAAAATCCTAAAATGGAAAAGTAAAGAGGACAGGAGTGGTTTTCTCAGCACATACAGCAGCAAGGGAGAAATGGTCTGAGCCAGCATTTTTCCTTTCAGCCAGCAGGCACTTACCCGCTCTGGGCTATGTGACCAGGGCTGTTTTATTATCACATGTGTTATAAAATAAGATACTATCCCTCATCCCTGCTCAGGGCTAGTGGAAAACCAATTGAGTTTTTATTGAATTATTTTCTACAGAGTCAGAATGAGTTATAAATAAAACATATCTTCAGGGCAAAACAAATAGAGCTGATTTCCAGCCTGCCAGACAGCCAGGAAGTTTTCAACAGAGGTGCCCAGGGGCTGAGGAAGAGTGTCTCCCTGACAACGCACAAGCTGCCCAACGTGGCTACCTCATGGTGTTACGACCGCATGGAGGCCGTGCAGTGGCTCACAGCTGTAATCCCAGCACTTTGGGAGGCCGAAGCAGACGGATTGCTTGAGCCCAGGAGTTTAAGACCAGCCTGGGCAACACAGGGAAACTCTGTCTCTTGGAAAAAATACCAAAATTAGCTGGGCAGGATGGCACAAACCTGTAGTCACAGCTACTCAGGAGACTGAGGCAAGAGGATCGCTTGAGTCCAGCCAGGTCGAGGCTGCAGTAAACCATGATCACTCTAGCCTGGGAGAGACAGCAAGACCCTGTCTCAAAAAAAAAGTGTTTTTTTTTTTTATTTTTTTAAATGAATAAATAAACAAAAGAGCGTATGGGCTTAACAGAGAATACAGAAAAGATACATTTAAAAGGCCACTGCTAATGGAGGTCTGAGTGCAGAAACTAGGCTCCAAGCTTACCTCATAAGATCCAAGCAAGGGAGCTATTTTTAGTGCTGAAGTCCAGAAAGGATACCCTACTTGGCTGGGGTCACACAAGTGGCTGGTGCTATTTAGGGATTCAAATCCAGGGCTGTCAGACCCCACAGACTGTACTTTTTGCATAGGTCTTTTCTTATTCTGTCTGCAAGTGGATAAGGCAAGCAACTTGGAAAGCAAGATTGAAAGCTGGCAAAAGGAAACATTGCTTATTTGCAATGTACACACTTCAATCAATTTATGTTGCTGTCTCAGCAAATCTGTGGGGGAAGGAGAGCGGGGACTATTATTCTGCTTTTTTTAAATTTATTTATTTACTTTTTTGAGACAGAGTCTCACTCTGTCACCCAGGCTGGAGTATAGTGGCACGCTCTCAGCTCACTGCAACCTCCACCTCCCAGGTTCATGCGATTCTCCTGCCTCAGCCTCCTGAGTAGCTGAGATTACAGGCACGCGCCACCACACTCGGCTAATTTTTGTATTTTTAGTAGAGACGGGGTTTCACCATGTTGGTCAGGCTGGTCTCGAACTCCTGACCTCATGATCCTCCCACCTCGGCCTCCCAAAGTGCTGGTATTATTACTCTGCATTTTTACCAATGAGAAAACGGAGGCTGAGAGTGTAAGAGCCTGCCACAGCCCAGCCCACAATGATCAAATGAGAACATCCAAAGCAGTCCCCGTACTGTCTAGGTCCTGGAGCTGTGCTCCTTTAGCATCTTTAACATTTCCTAAGCATCTCCTCTGAAGGGTGAGAATTCAAACATACAAAACCTGCCCTCAAGGAATTTACAGACATCTAAGGTTGGAAGGAATTTCTAAAATAACCAGGTCCAACCTCATACTCACACTCTCTCCCCTCTACAAAAGTCCTAACAGGCAGAATACTTTGATGATATGGCTATTTGTCTTAGTTGGTTTGGGCAGATATAAGAAATTACTAGAACAACACTGAGATCAGGGCGCCAGCATGGGTAGGGTGTGATGAAGGTCATCTTCTGAATGGCAGATGGCTGGCTTCTTGTATTTTCACATGACAGATAGAGAGCAAACTAGCTGTCTGGTCTCTTTTTTTTTCTTTTTAAGATAGAGTCTCACTCTTGTTGCCCAGGCTGGAGTGCAGTAGCGCAATCTCAGCTCACCACAACCTCCACCTCCTGGGTTCAAGCGATTCTCCTGCCTCAGCCTCCTGAGTACTTGGGATTACAGGCATGCACCTCCACACCCAGCTAATTTTTTGTATTTTTTAGTAGAGACAGGGTTTCTCCATGTTGGTCAGGCTGGTCTCAAACTCCCGACCTCAGGTTATTCGCCTGCCTCAGCCTCCCGAAGTGCTGGGATTACAGGCGTGAGCCACCGCACCCGGCCTAATTTTGTATTTTAAGTAGAGGCACAGTTTCACCATGTTGGCCAGGCTGGTCTCGAACTCCCGACCTCAGGTGATCCACCTGCCTCAGCCTCCCAAAGTGCTGGGATTATAGGCGTGAGCCACCGTGTCCAGCCTGGTCTCTTCTTAGAAGCGCACTAATCCCATTCATGGGGGTTCTGCCCTTATGACCTAATTACCTCCCAAAGGCCCCACATCCATATATGATCATATTGGGGAATAAATTTAAACATATGAATTCGGGAAGAACATGAACATTCAGTTCATAACAAGCTCTACAAGAAAATTATCCAGTAAACTCAGCCAGAATATGCTTCCCTGAAACATCCAGTCAAGGGGTCTCAAGAAATAGGACCAAGCTGGCCTCGGTATCTCATGTCTGTAATCCCAGCATTTTGAGAGGCCAAGGAGGGAGGATTGTTTGATCCCAGGAGCTCGAGATGAGCCCAAGCAACATAGCTAGACCCCATCTCTACACAAAATTTAAAAAATAGCCGGCTCGATTGTGCACACCTGTAGTCCCAGCTACTTGGGATGCTGAGGTGAGAGGATTGCTTGAGCTCAGAAAGTCAAGGCTGTAGTCAGCTCGATCGTGCCACTGCACTCCAGCCTGGGAGACAGAGCAAAGAGTGAGACTCTGTCTAAATATATATACACACACACATACACACATATAATATATATATAATCTATATATGAGACTAATGCCCCACAAGGCTTGCTGAGGTTGACAATTATCACAGCTGTGAGTTAATAATACAGGCTGGGACAGGTACGGTGGCTCATACCTGTAATCCCAGCACTTTGGGAGGCCGAGGCGGGCGGATCACGAGGTCAGGAGTTTGACACCACCCTGGCCAACATGGCAAAACCCCGTCTCTACTAAAAATAATAATAATAATACAAAAATTAGCCGGGCGTGGTGGTGGGCGCCTGTAATCCCAGCTACTCGGGAGGCTGAGGCAGGAGAATCGCTTGAACCTGGGAGGCAGAGGCTACAGTGAGCAGAGATCGTGCCACTGCACTCCAGCCTGGGCAACAAGAGCAAGACTCCGTCTCAAAAAAAAAAAAAAAAGTGCAGGCTAGACTCCAGCCTGGGCAACAGTGTGAGACCCTATCTCAAAAAAAAAAAAAAAAAAAAAAAAAAAAAAAGTTTAGGACAGAGTCCCTGCTCCATCACTCCCTAATTACTTGCCTTCCATATTTTCAGTTATTATATAAGGATAATCATTTCATAGGGCTATCATTAGGATTAAAGAAAGTGTGAGAAGGCAATTTGAGACAGAATGGACAAATTCTGTCACATGCTACTTGTACAGCCTCAGGGTAAGGTGACCATATAGCTTTACTTTCCTGGTACAATTCCAGCTTATGATTGCTGTCCTGGCTAACGGTGTTCCGGTTGGGTGATACAATCACTCCACTTTGCGCAAAAGCCAGCACCTCTCAAGGGTTTTGATCCCCCACCAGTACCATAAAGAGTTTCTTCTCCTTCCCGTGTTATAGGACTCCATAGTGTCATATCTCACCTGGGCTTTCTAGCTCACAGGCTATGGAGGGAAAAAATAACTATACTTATTTAGCACAACTAAGAACCAGCTACTTGGTTAGACCTTCATAACTCTTCCTTCAAAATAACACGATGGTAACTACCATTTACAAAACTTTTTTTTATCTTTTTTTTTTTGAGACAGGGTCTTGCTCTGTGGCCCAGGCTGAAGCGCAGTGGTGCGATCTTGGCTCACTGTGGATCCTCTTCCTCCTGGGCTCAAGCCAACGTCCCACTTCAGCCTCCCATCATGCCCGGCTAATTTTTGTAAATTTTTTTGTAGAGGCAGGGTTTCCCTACGTTGCCCAGGCTAGTCTGGAACTCCTGAGCCCAAGTGATCCGCCCGTCTCGGCCTCCCAAAGTGCTGGGATTACAGGCGTGAGCCACCGTGCCCGGCCCCATTTATGAAAGTCTTATCTGGCAGGCAATGTGCAATGTGCTTGGCATAAATATCTCATATCCTCACAATAATCGTGTAAGGAAGAAACTCGGACTCAACCTCAAGATAAGCACCAAAGCTCATTTTAAACCTCACTGCCCTCTGCAAGATGCTATACAGATGCTCCTCGATTTATGATGGGTTGCTTCCCGATAAGCCCATCGCAAAGTTGAAAAATCCCCTAAGTCGAGCCACCCTAAGTTGGGGACGCCTGCATCATGCTTTCAGAGGTGAATGTAAAGTGGGTGAAGGGGCTCAGTGATTGAGCGCTAGCCAGGATTCCACGCCAGGCCTTTCCGTGTTCAACAGCTGCTTTCAGAAGTGTGGAAGCCTCGGAGAGGGTCCCTGAGGTAAGATGGGCTGAGCGTCGCCGCCTTCTGCAAGGACACCAGCCTTGAGAGAAGAGAGGAGATAAGGTGCAAAGGAAGAAAGGCAGGGACGCCGCGGTTTCAGTCGAAGCGTGGGCTCCTTAAGGACAGGGGCTGTGTCCGACTCGGCTCTGAATCCCCAGCGCCTACACAAGCTCTGACACAGCGTACACTCAGTAAACATGGAGTGAATCAGTTCATTCAATGAATGAACGAATGAATGAAACGCCAGAGCCCGCCACAGGGGTCCGCTGCCGCTCCACGCCCGGGCCTCTCACCGGCCAATCAACACTGTGACTCGTACGCCCTGCCCCCTGATGCCACGCCCATCACTCGCCCCTCTGGATTCCCTCCGGCTGCGTGGAAATCCCGGAGCACTGGATTTCCCAGAGGCGCCTCCGGTAGCAGTGCGCATGCTCCAGCGCCGGTAGCTGAGGCATCAATTTCCCGCAGCGCCTAGGGGACGGATTGGAAAGCGATTGGCTTAGGGGACGGAAGCCAAGCTCCACCTGCCTGACACCCGGCTCTTCTCGCAGAACCGAAGATTCATTTTGGACAGCCCTTCCCCAGTACCACTCCCACCCCGACGTTGGTCCCAATCGGAACCTATCCTACACAAGGCTGAAAAAAAGAGGGGAGCGACCGGAAGTGACGCACGAGCGCGAGCGGAAAAACAGGGGCCCAGCGCCTGTTGCCGTGGAAACCGAGCCCTCGGCTTGCGTCCCGGGTGCGTCACCGCTCCGGCTGACCACGCCCCGCGCGCGGCCCCGAGGCCCTGAGGCCCAGGGCGGGGACCAAAAGCCGCGCGCTTGTGACGATGTCGGTGCGGGGCACGCTAAGGGGCGGAGAGGAAATTTAGGGCCTGCCTTTTGTACATTCGGTTATTCAGCCCAGAAATATGTATTCAACCCCAGGCGCGTGCCTGGCATTGTGGAAGGCGACACGTGAGGAGAATTGTGACTGGCCCAGATGTCACCCCCCCCCCAGCCCAGTAGTCATTCTTCTCTGGAAGTCCTTACCCATCTCACCTGTTCATTCTTCAACCCCCAGTTTCCCGGCCTTTTTCCTCAAGCCACGCCCTTCCACGTTTTCTTGTCTTTTCTGTGGTGTTCCTTCAGTCTAGAATATTCTCCACCTAGTACAATCCTGCTCCTCCCCTGACATTCTGCTGAAATTGCACTCTTCAGCCTTCCCAGGTAGCTGTGGGCTGTGACATGTGTCAGAGACTGATGAGTTTTCTTTTTACTTTTCTATATTGTCTCATTTTTTTCTTTAAGCATACATACATTGATTTTATAATGAAACATAAATCATTTTTAAAGAGATCAATTATTTCTTCTCAAAGAGCTTATTACTTTCGGGAACACTTTTTGGGGTGTTTATATTTATATGTATTACTATATATGTACTTTATATGTATACTTTTAAATTCACAGAAAATTGATACGCATTGTAAAAATCGTGATTATATCCTTTATCCATAATCACCAATTTTTACATTTTTGCCTCATTTTCACATTCTTCCTCTCTCTCTCTGTGCCAATTATGTCCTTTATAGCTATTTCCGCTCTGTCCAGAATCATACTGTTTCAATTAGTTGTCAAATCTTTTTTTAGTATCCTTTTATCTAGAACAGGGTCTCAGTCTTCCTCTTTCATGTCTTTGTGAAACTTGCAGCTACCAGGATGAGACAACTCTACTCAGACCCAAGCACACCAAGCCAGGAATGCACAAAGGACGGCTGATGTTTGAGATAAGAACTGTCTCAAGGACTTTCTATAATAACCACACAAGAAATTCCTATGTACGTCACAAGTCTCATGCGTTTCTCCACCTACGTTTTGCACATGTGCACACATTTATTTATTTAGAGACAGGGATCTTGCTGTGCTGCCCAGACCGGACTCAAATTCCTGGGCTCAATCGGTCCTCCTGCCTCAGCCTCTAGAGTAGCTGGGACTCCAGGCATGCGCCACCCTGTTATTTCTGTGACCAGGCTTAGCACTAGGCATTCTTTAGGACGACAGCAATTCAAATAAGATGTTCTCCAAAGAACACTTGCCTAGTAGCGGCATCTCCAAAAATAAATTGATGCCGCTCCAGCTTTGAGCCTCCAGAACCAAAGAAACCTGTTTCCAGACAGCTTATGTGAACTTCTACTTTTGGCCAATGAAAGCTCCCACTTACCCCTGCCCTATTCAGGTGCACCTGTGGCTTGCCATAGCCATATAGCCAGGTGCACCATCCTTTTTGCCTGCTCCTGAATAAATAAATTATATTAGGAGACATCTTTCTCTGATGTCTTTTTTAGGTTAGCAACTCTAATATGTTGGAAAGAATACAGGCCAGCTACTTTGTAGAATGTTCCTCAATTTGAGTTTGTATGATGCTTTCCCATGATTAGATTCAGGTTATGTATGTTTTGCAAAAATACCTCAGAAGTGATGGCATCCTTGGTGCATTATATCAGGAGGCAAATGATGTGGTTTTGTCCCATTGTTTGTAATGGTAACATTGGTTGCTTGGTTAAGGTGAAGGGTGCCAAGCTTCTCCACTGTAAAGTTCCTATTTTTTTCTCTGTAATTAATAAGTAATTTGTATGATACTTTGAGATAACAAAGTAGACTGTTCTTCATTAAACTTTCATCAATGAATTTAACATCCAAAGACGCCTCAAGAATGATCATCAAAAGCAGCCTACTAATGACTGTCATTTACCATTTAATACATTTCAAACAGTGCACGTGCTCTGTGACATATTCTGGGAAGGAACATGTTACCTGATACATAATAGCTGATCAATAAATAGTATTTACTGACAGGTTTCCTTCCTTTGTAGATAAATGAAGTTTCTTGTTTCATGGGGTATAATTAGAAGCATTACTTTAATTAGCCATCCTGATTATTCTTACTTTGTACCAGCATCTGCCTCGGTACCTAGTATATATTAGCAATTCATTTTTGAATTAATAATGGAAAATTATGTACACACACACACATACACACCAAGAAATTATATCAAAAGATTAATTGTGATAATTGAGCAGTTAATGCTTAACCAAGTGTTTTCACCGATGCAGGGCAGTCACTGTTAGAATCAGAAAGCTTTTAAAAGAAAATTATGATAAATCCAACTTAAGCAAATCAGATTTTACATTACAAAATAAAGTTCAAGAAAAGAAAGAAAGGATTCGAAAGGAAAAAAATTCGAAAAGGATCACGTATGAGAAGCTGCAGTTCCATGTGTGACCACCAGGTGCCGGAACAAGCTAGGTAGCCACACTAGAAAAACAAACGTCCTCATCTGGGCTGAATTTGCATCTAATTGCCTCAAATTGCTTCTGAAACCCAGGATTTTTTCTGTCACTTTGTCAGTGGAGCTTAGGTCAGTGAGTCCTGGGCAAATCGAGAGTAGGCTGAAGCTGAGGAGGAATTCACAAGCGAGATTTAACTAAATTGGCAGTGGCTTATTCTCGAACTGGGTTACTTAAGAATTCAAGTTATTATATATTACATCATATTGTATTATATATTTTATATGTTACAGACAATATCTAGTAATCCAACTGGAAATATATGTTGTATATTACATATCAAGTTATTGTATTATAATTCAAGTTGCCTTATTCTTTATACCTTTTGGTTTTGATGCGTGGTTTTATACCTTTTGGGTTTTGTACGATCTCGGCTCACTGCAACCCCTGACCCCATGGTTCAAGGGATTCTCCTGCCTCAGTCTCCCGAGTAGCTGGGATTACAGGCACCTGCCACCACACCCGGCTAATTTTTGTATTTTGTTTTTTAGTAGAGATGGATTTTCACCATGTTGGTCAGGCTGGTCTCGAACTCCTGACCTCAGGTGATCCACCCGCCCCTGCTTCCCAAAGTGTTGGGATTACAGGCGTAAGTCACTATGCCTGGCCTCTTTATACCTTTTGTATGTCCTAAATACAACAGAGTTAAAGCAAAAGTTTTAAAGGAAAGACTGAGGCTACAGGGATTATGCAAATTTTTTCAAAGAACACAAATCAAATGGAGGGTTTGGGAGTTTTTTAAATCACAATTACCCATACCTTTGCAATTTCTTCTTCCTTTTTTTTTTTTTTTTTTTTTTTTGAGATAGAATCTTGATCTGTCACCCGGAGTGCAGTGGTGCAATCTCAGCTCACTGCAGCCTCAACTCCCAAGTTCAGGCAATCCTCCAACCTCATCACATCAAGTAGCTGGGACTACAAGCACATGCCATCACGTGGCACGGCTAATTTTTGTTTGGTAGAGACAGGGTTTTGCCATGTTGCCCAGGCTAGTCTCAAACTCCTGGGCTCAAGCAATCCTCTGGCCTCAGCCTCCCAAAGTACTGGGATCATAGGCAGGAGTCACCACGCCCAGCCCCTTTCCTTCTTTTTCTGAACCAGGTAAAGAGGATTCAGATCAAACTGAACATCAGTGCGAATAGGACAAATATAAGTGGCTGGAAATATCCTGACAGGATGGAACTAGGAGAGCCCAGCAACATGCCTGTGGTGTTCCCGCCAAGGACGCATGCCCTGCGTCTAATCTTGATGAAACCACAGACAAACCAAAATGGGGACATTCTGCACGACCACTAGCCTGTGACCTTCAAAAGCATTGAGGTCATGAAAATCAAGGAAAGCCTGAGAAACCTTTCCAGGTTAAAGAAGACTAAAGAGACGTGACAACTAAGTATTATGCGTGATTCTGAACTGGATCATTTTGCTACAAAAATATACTATTGTGGCCAGGTGTGGTGGTTCTTGCCTGTAATCCTAGAACTTTGGGAGGCAGAGGCAGGTGGATCACCTTAGGTCAGGAGTTCAAGACCAGCCTGGCCAACATGGCAAAACCCCATCTGTACTAAAAATACAAAAAAAAAAAATTAGCCGGGCATTGTGGCAGGTGCCTATAATCCCAGCCATTTGGGAGACTGAGGCAGGAGAATCACTTGAACCCGAGAGGCAGAGGTTGCAGTGAGCTGAGATTTCACCACTGCACTTCAGCCTGGGCAACAGAGTGAGTGAGACTCTGTCTCAAAAAAAAAAAAAATATATATATATATATATATATATATATATATAACATAGATATGCTAATAGAACAAATATAAGTGGTTGCCTTATATTATATGTTTATATTATATATAATTGGAACAACTGGTGAAACTTGAATAGAGCCTGAGGATCCTGTGGCAGCCACGTATGGATGTTACTGTCCTGACCTTGAGGGCTGTGTTGTGGTTATGCAGAATATCCTTGTTTGTGGAAAAGACACAGTCAGCTCTCCAGGGGCGCTGGGGTATCCCTCAGCTACTTACTCTAAACCAATTCAAGAAAATGAGTTATTTGTACTGTACTTGCGACTTAAGTTTGAAGTCGTTTCAGAAATTATTAAAAAGAGGATTCCAGAGAAAGTCCAAGCCGTTAAAAATACCCCATGATTTTCCTGGCCTGACTCAGAACTACTGAATGAGAACACTGGGGGCGTGGCCTTGAGATGTGTGTTTTCCAAAGCACAGCCGGGTCTGGAAAGCAGCTACTCCGCACGGGCTGGGAGAGGGAAGCACAGCCTGTGCACACAGACCGGTGCCTCTCATCCTCCTTTCATCCACATCACCATCCGGCAGCTACGAGAATTCGTTCCACACAAGTTGCCTGGTTCAATTCTGCCTCCGCTGATCTCTGAGGTTTTTTGTTTTGTGTTGTTTTTTTGAGATGGAGTTTCGCTCTTGTTGCCTAGGCTGGAGTGCAATGGCGCTATCTTGGCTCACTGCAACCTCTGCCTCCCGGGTTCAAGTGATCCTCCTGCCTTGGCCTCCCAAGTAGCTGGGATTATAGGCGCCTGCCACCACATCAGGCTAATTTTTTGTATTTTTAGTAGAGACAGGGTTTTACTATGTTACCCAGGCTGATCTCGAACTCCTGACCTCAGATGATCCACCCACCTTGGCCTCCCAAAGTGCTGGGATTACAGGCGTGAGCCACCGTGCCCGGCTGAGGCATTGTTTCCCATTCCTGTCAATAAGCTGCAGGCCTTCTCCCTCCCACTTCAAAAAGTACCACTCTCAACTAAGAAAGCTGAGATCCTCTTTGGAAGTGTTCCTCTCAGAGCACTCCCCAAGGAAGCTCTTGGGTGCCTGGCAAATGAGAAGCTTCTGAGAGCCTCAGTCGGTCCAGCCCCACATTCCTGATGCTTTATGGTCCCCTTTGCTTTGACTATTAAGACACAGTCCTGACCTGGTGCGGTGGCCCATACCTGTAATCCCAGCTCTTTGGGAGGCCGAGGCGGGTGGATCACCTTAGGTCAGGAGTTCAAGACCAGCCTAGCCAACATGGTGAAACCCTGTCTCTACTAAACACAAAAATTAGCCAAGCGTGGTGGCGGGCAACTGTAACCCCAGCTACTCGGGAGGCTGAGGCAGGGGAATTGCTTGAACTCAGGAGGCAGAGGCTGCAGTGGGTTGAGATCATGCCACTACACTCCAGCCTGAGCAACAGAGCGAGACTCTGTCTCAAAAAAAAATACATAGGAGTTGTGGCCTGTGGTGGGGAGTGGACTTGGGGGGCCTCCTCCCCATCCCTCACAATCCACAGGAAACCTGCTCCAGCTCTGCCTAGCTCGGGACAAAGAGTACTGCCTTTCCTCTTTTCTGCCTGGACCCACCCTGCTCCAGCTTTGCCATCAGTCTTTATGCACCCACATATCCCCATAAGCCAGTTCAGGGGCCCCAGGAAGGCAAACCTCAATAGGACCTTATAAGGCTTCCTGATGGTGGGATGCAACACTCTGAACGTACTAAAAGCCAATGAATCATACTCTAAATGGGTGAATTTTCTAACAGGTGTCTTCTATCTCAATAAACCTGTTCAAAACAAAGCGCTTCCTGCCTACCAGTCCATCCTCACTGGCTGCAGTTCCCAACCTCATACCATGGTTCAGCCTTGCTAAACTACTTGTTTTCTGGATGTCACTCTTTCTACACTGCTGAGCTCTTCTCTTTTGCTTCCCTCCCATCCTCATTTACTTGCTCTCAAACCTTTTTTTTTTCACTTGCTCTCAAACTTTTTTTTTTTGAGACAGAATCTTGCGCTGGGCGTGGTGGCTCACGCCTGTATTCCCAACACTTTGGGAGGCCGAGGCGGGCGAATCACGAGGTCAGGAGATTGAGACCATCCTGGCTAACATGGTGAAACCCCATCTCTACTAAAACTACAAAAAATTAGCCGGGTGTGGTAGCGGGCGCCTGTAGTCCCAGCTACTCAGGAGGCTGAGGCAGGAGAATGGCGTGAACCTGGGAGGCGGAGCTTGCAGTGAGCCGAGATCGCGCCACTGCACTCCAACCTGGGAGACAGAGCGAGACTCCGTCTCAAAAAAAAAAAAAAAAGAATCTTGCTCTGTCGCCCAGGCTGGAATGCAGTGGCACAATCTCGGCTCACTGCAGCCTCTGCCTCCTGGGTTCAAGCGACTCTTCTGCCTCAGCCTCCCAAGTAGCTGGGATTGCAGGCACATGCCACCATGCCTGGCTAATATTTTTGTATTTTTGTATTTTTAGTAGAGACGGGGTTTCCCCATGTTGGCCAGGCTGGTCTCAAACTCCTGACCTCAGGTGATCCGCCCACCTTGGCCTCCCAAAGTGCTGGGATTACAGGCGTGAGCCACCGCGCCTGGCCAAAGCCAATTTTTAAAAAGTGAAAAACAAATATAGAGGGGATTGTAGCATCTAGACATGTTTTCACCGTAAACAAATAGAAAACCGGGGGTAGGGGGCAGAAAAGGGAACTGTTTTCAGACTCGACAACAGGCAGCTCAGGACTGTTCCCTGAGAAACAAACAAATGAGAAATAAACAAGTGGAGCTTTGTGCTCACTGGGCTTTCTGCCTGGAGTCTATATCTGATCCATGGTACAGAGGGCGGGAACTCAAACAAAGGCCACCAGTGTCACCCAGTAGAGGAGACAGAGAATGGACAGAAAGGAGCTAGGGAGAGGTAACCCAAAAAGTTGTGTATGAGCTACTGGGCTCACCGCTGAGATGTGCACACATGGATCGGAATGGCTGAAATTAGGCCTGGCAGGGTGGCTTACACCTGTAATCCCAGCACTCTAGGAGGCCAAGACGGGAGAATCACTTGAGCCCAGGAGTTTCAGACCAGCCTGAGCAGTGTGGTGAGACCCCGTCTCTACAAAAAATCAACAAATTAGCCAGGTGTGATAAAGCATGCCCATAGTTCCAGCTACTCAGGAGGCTGAGGTAGGAGGCTCTCTGGCTTGGGAGGTCGAGGCTGCAAGTGAGCTATGATTGTGTGACTGTACTCCTCCAGCCTGGGTAACAGAGTGAGACCCTATCAAAAAAAAAAAAAAAAAAAAAAAGCTAAAATTAAAAGACTCATGACACCAAGTGTTAGGGAGACACTGGAATTCTCATGCATTGCTGGTGGGAATGTAAGATGTACAAGTACTTTGGAACAAGGTCTGGCGATTTTTTATAAAATTAAACATATGCTTACTTTTTGCCCCAGCCATTCAGTGTCTAGGTATTTATCCAAAATAAATCAAAACAAACATATGTTCACCAAAATACTTGTCCAAGAATGATGACAGCAGCTTTATTTAAAATTGCTGCCAGGCGCGGTGGCTCAGGCCTGTAATCCCAGCACTTTGGGAGGCCGAGGCAGGCGGATCACGAGGTCAGGAGATCGAGACCATCCTGGCTAACAGGGTGAAACCCCATCTCTACTAAAAAATACAGAAAACTAGCCAGGCGTGGTGGCAGGTGCCTGTAGTCCCAGCTACTTGGGAGGCTGAGGCAGGAGAATGGCATGAACCCAGGAGGTGGAGCTTGCAGTGAGCCAAGATCACACCACTGCACTCCAGCCTGGGCGACAGAGTGACACTCTGTCTCAAAAAAAAAAAAAAAAAAAAATTAGCCAGGTGTGGTGGCAACTGCCTGTAGTCCCAGCACTCTGGGAGGCTGAGGCAGGAGAATGGCTTGAACCCAGGAAACAGAGGTTGCAGTGAGCTGAGATCGCACCATTGCACTCCGGCCTGGGTGACACAGCAAGACTCCTTCTCAAAAATAAATAAATAAATAAACAAAATAAATAAATAATTAATTAAAAAATAAATAAAATTGCCAAAAATTGGACATAACTCAAGTTGTCTGTCAATGGGAAGACTGATAAACTGTTGTATATTCCTATATACATTGCATTTATCCTCAGAACAATACTACTAAGCAATAAACATAAACCACTGATACGCGCAATGGCATGAATGACTCTCCCCAAGGGAAGCTGAGCAAAGAAAGCTGCAAACCGTGGAGTTCATGCCGTGTGGGTCTGTTTACGCAAAGTACCAGAACAGACAAAACTCATCCAAGGTGCAAAAAATCAGATACCTGACCCCATAGGTCTCCTTCTTGGTTCCCCTGGAAATGCATCCGTCTCAGTCAGCTTCCCCAAGAGATCAGCACAGCCAGGGCAGGCCCATTCTGATAAAGAGAGTTCCCATTTCCTAAAAAGGATGAGTGCAGCGGTTAGCTTGTCCACTCGGTCCGTGGGAAAGTCGTGTCAGGCCCTGGGTCCCAGCTGGGTACCCAACGGTGAGTCAGGTGGACACAGTCCCCACTGCGGGGAGCCCTGCAGCCTTTTCAGGGAAACAATAAAACAAAGGGTGTTCACAGGACTCATCCATGTGTTATAAACGGAATTCTGTCCTCTCTAAATTCATACGCTGAAGCCCTAACCCCCAGTCCCTCTGAATGTTATTGTGTTTGGAGATACGGCCTTTAAAGTGGTGATTAATTAAGATGGGGTTGTTAGGGTGGGCACTAGGCAAATATGCCTGGTGTCATTAGGAGAGGAGCAGACTAGGGCTCACACCTGTAATCCCAGCCCTTTGGGAGGCTGAGGTGAATGGATTGCTTGAGATCAGCCTGGGCAACATACAGAGATGCTGTCTCTATAAAAATAAAAATAATTAGCCAAGTGTGGTGGCACATGCCTATAATCCCAGCTATGTGGGAGATTGAGGTGGGAGGGTCACTTGAGCCCGGAGCTTAGGGCTGCATTGAGCTATGATCATGCCAATGCACTCCAGCCTGGGTGACAGAGCAAGACCCTGTCTCTGAAAAAGAAAAAAATATTAGGATACAGGCATACACAGTGGCAAGACCAAAACCATGTGAAGACACAGGAAGAAGGTGACTGTCTACATGCCAAGGAGTGAGGCCTCAGGAGAAACCAGCCCTGCCAACGCCTTGATCATGGACAAGTACTTTGTCATCCATCCAGATGAGATTCAGTTCGGGATGCTGCAATGAGAGATGACCCTGGAGGATCCTCATGGGCCCAATGTAATCACAAAGGTCCTTTGAAAACGGAGGCAGGAGAGAAGAGTCAGAGAAGGGGATGAGATGACAGAAGCCGGGGTCAGAGAAGGAGCTCTGAGGATGCTATGCTGCTGGCTTTAAGATGGAGGAGGTGGTGGCTGACACCTGAAATCCCAGCGCTTTGAGGGGCTGAGGCGGGTGGATCACTTGAGGTCAGGAGTTCAAGACCAGCCTGGCGAACATGGTGAAACCCGTCTCTACAAAAAAAAAAAAAAAATTAACCGGGTATGGTGGTGCATGCATGTTATCCCAGCTACTCGGGAGGCTGACGCAGGAGAATCACTCGAACCTGGGAGGCAGAGGCTGCAGTGAGCTGGGAGTGTGCCACTGCAATCCAGCCTGGGCAACAAAGTAAGACTCCATCTCAGAAAGTTAAATTAAAATAACATAAGATGGAGGAGGGGGCTGGAAGCAATGAACGCAGGCCCCTCTGGAAGCTGGAAAGAGCAGGAAGCTGGCGTCTCCTCTGCAGCATCCACCAGGAAGGCAGCCCTGGTGACATTCTGATCTCAGGACTTTGACCTCCAGAAAGTTAAGATAATAAACTTCTGCCGGCCACATGTATATCTTTAAGTGTCTGTTCATGTCCTTTGCCCACTTTTTAATGGGGTTGTTTGGTTTTTTTCTTGTCAATTTGCTTAAGTTCCTCGTAGATTCTGGATATAAGACCTTTGCCAGATGGATAGATTGCAAAAATTTTCTTCCATTCTGTAGGTTGTCTGTTCACTCTGATGATAGTTTCTTTTGCTGTGCAGAAGCTCTTTAGTTTAATTAGATCTCATTTGTCAAGTTTTGCTTTTTTTTTTCTTTTTTTTTTTTGATGGAGTCTTGCTGTGTCCCCCAGGCTGGAGTGCAGTGGTGTGATCTCAGCTCACTGCAATCTCTGCCTCCCAGGTTCAAGCAATTCTTCTGCCTCAGCCTCCTGAGTAGCTAGGATTACAGGCGTGTGCCACCACGCCTGGCTAATTTTTGTATTTTTAGTAGAGATGGGGCTTCACCATGTTGGCCAGGCTGGTCTCGAACTCCTGACCTCGTGATCCACCCACCTCAGCCTCCCAAAGTGCTGGGATTACAGGCATGAGCCACTGTACCCGGCCAAATTTTTGCTTTTGTTGCAATTGTTTTTGGTGATTTCATTATAAAATCTTTGCCTGTGCGTATGTCTGGAATGGTATTGCCTAGATTTTCTTCTAAGGTTTTTATAGTTTTGGGTTTTACATTTAAGTCTTTAATCCATCTCGAGTTAATTTTTGTATAAGATGTAAGGAAGGGGTCCAGTTTCAATTTTCTGCATATGGCTAGCCAGTTCTCCCAGCACCATTTATTAAATAGGAAATCCATTCCCCATTGCTTATTTTTGTCAGGTTTGTCAAAGATCAGATGGTTGTAGATATGTGGTTATATTTCTGAGTTATCTAGTTTGTTCCAAAAACAAGCTCAACATCACTGATCATAGAGAAATGCAAATAAAAACCACAATGAGACACTATCTCATGCCAGTCAGAATGGCTATTATTAAAAAGTCGAGAACAACAGATGCTGATGAGGTTGCAGAGAAACAGGAACGCTTTTACATTGTTGTTGAGAATGTAAACTAGTTCAACAATTGTGGAAGACAGCATTGCAATTCCTCAAAGATTTAGAACCAGAAATACCATTTGACCCAGCAATCCCATTACTGGGTATATACCCAAAGGAATATAAATTCTATTATAAAGATACTTGCATGCATGTGTTCATTGCAGCACTATTCACAATAGCAAAGACATGGAACCGACCCAAATGCCCATCAGTGATAGACTGGATGAAGAAAATGTGGTCCATATACACTGTATTAGTCCATTTTCATGCTGCTGATAAAGACATGCCTGAGACTGGGAAGAAAAAGAGGTTTATTTGGACTTACAGTTCCACATGACTGAGGAGGCCTCAGAATCATGGCAGGAGGTGAAAGAACTTCTTACATGGTGGTGGCAGGGGAAAAATGAGGAAGATACAAAAGCAGAAACCCCTGATAAAACCATCAGATCTCATAAGACTTACTCACTACCACAAGAACAGTATGGGGGAACTGCCCCCATGATTCAAATTATCTCCCACTGGCTTCCTCCCACAACATGTTGGAATTATGGGAGTACAATTCGAGATGAGATTTGGGTGGGGACAGAGTCAAACCATATCATTACACCTCTGGCCCATCCAAATCTCATGTCCTCACATTTCAAAACCAAACATGCCTTCCCAACAGTCCCCCAAAGTCTTAGCTCATTTCAGCATTAACTCAAAAGTCCACAGCATTAACTCAAAAGTCCACAGTCCAAAGTCTCATCTGAGACAAGGCAAGTCCCTTCTGCCTATGAACCTGTAAAATCAAAAGCAAGCTAGTTACTTCCTAGATACAATGGGGGCACAGGTTATTGGGAAAATACAGCTATTCCAAATGGGAGAAATTGGTCAAAGCAAAGGGGTTACAGGGCCCATGGAAGTCCGAAATCCAGCAGGGCAGTCAAATCTTTAAACTCCAAAATGATCTCCTTTGACTCCAGATCTCACATCCAGGTCATGCTGATGCAAGAGGTGGGTTCCCATGGTCTTGGGCAGCTGTGCCCTTGTGGCTTTGCAGGGTACAGCCTCCCTCCTGGCTGCTTTCCCTGGCTGGCGTTCAGTGTCTGTGCCTTTTCCAGGCACATGGTGCAAGCTGTCAGTGGATCTACCATTCTGGGGTCTGGACGACAGGCGCCCTCTTCTCACAGCTCCACTAGGTAGTGCCCCAGTAGGAACTCTGTGTGGGGGCTCTGACCCCACGTTTCCCTTCTGCACTACCCTAGCAGAGGCTCTCCATGAGAGTCCCACCCCTGCAGCAAACTTCTGCCTGGGCATCCAGGCATTTCCATACATCTTCTGAAATCTAGGTGGAGGTTCCCAAAGCTCAATTCTTGACTTCTGGACACCTGCAGGCTCAACACCACATGGAAGCTGCCAAGGATTGGGGCTTGCACCCTCGGAAGCCACGGCCCAAGCTCTATGTTGGCCCCTTTCAGCCACAGCCAGAGTAGCTGGGATGAAGGGCACCAAATCCCTAGGCTGCACACAACTCGGGGACCCTGAGCCCAGCCCATGAAACCACTTTTTCCTCCTAGGCCTCTGGGCCTGTGATGGAGGAGCTGCAGTGAAGTCCTCTGACATGCCCTGGAGACATTTTCCCCATTGTCTTGGGCATTAACATTTGGCTCCTTGTTACTTATGCAAATTACTATAGCCGGCTTGAATTTCTTCTCAGAAAATGGGATTTTCTTTTCTATTGCATTGTCAGGCTGCAAATTTTTCAAACTTTGGTACTGTTTCCCTTTTCAAACTGAATGCTTTTAGGCTGGGCATGGTGGCCCACACCTGTAATCTCAGCACTTTGGGAGGCTGAGGTGGGTGGATTGCCTGAGGTCAGGAGTTCCAGATCAGCCTGGCTAACATGGTGAAACCACATCTCTACTAAAAATACAAAAATTAGCCGGGTGTGGTGTCGCACGTCTGTAGTCCCAGCTACTCTGGAGGCTGAGGGAGGAGAATTGCTTGAACCCAGAAGGCAGAGGTTGCAGTGAGCCAAGGTCGCACCACTGCACTCCAGCCTGGGCAACAGAGCAAGACTCCACTAAAAACAACAACAACAACAACAACAAAACCTGAATGCTTTTTAACAGCACCCAAGTCACATTTTGAATGCTTTGCTGCTTAGAAATTTCTTCCACCAGACACCCTAAATCATCCCTGTCAAGTTCAAAGTTCCGCAAATCCCTAGGGCAGGGGCAAAATGCTGCCAGTCTCTTGGCTAAAACATAACAAGAGTCACCTTTGCTCTAGTTCCCAAGTTTCTCATCTCCATCTTAGATCACCTCAGCCTGGACCTTATTGTCCACATTGCTATCAGCATTTTGGGCAAAGCCATTCAACAAGTCTCTAGGAAGTTCCAAACTTTTCCCACATTTTCCTGTCTTCTTCTTTGCCCTCCAGACTGTTCTAACCTCTGCCTGTCACCCAGTTCCAAAGTTGCTTCTACATTTTCGGGTATCTTTTCAGCAACGCCCCACTCTGCTGGTACCAATTTACTGTACTAGTGGGTTTTCACGCTGCTAATAAAGACATACCCGAGACTGGGAAGAAAAAGAGGTTTAATTGGAGTTACAGTTCCACATGGCTGGGGAGGCCTCAGAATCATGGCAGGAGGTGAAAGGCACTTCTTACATAGTGGTGGCAAGAGAAGATGAGGAAGATGCAAAAGCGGAAACCCCTGATAAAACCATCAGATCTCGTGAGACTTATCAACTATCATAAGAACAATATGGGGGAAACCGCGCCCATGATTCAAATTCTCTCCCACCGGGTCCCTCCTACAACATGTGGGAATTATGGGAGTACAATTCTAGATGAGGTTTGGGTGGGGACACAGAGTCAAACCATATCATACCCTGCGGAATAATATGCAGCCATAAAAAGGAATAAGAGGCCAAGCGTGGTGGCTCATGCCTATAATCCCAGCACTTCAGGAGGCAGAGGTGGGTGGATCACCTGAGATCAGGAGTTCGGGACCAGCCCGATTAACACGGTGAAACCCCACCTCTACTAAAAATACAAAATTAGCCGGGTGTGGTGGTGCATGCCTGTTATCCCAGCTACACAGGAGACTGAGGCAGGAGAATCGCTTGAACCCGGGAGGCAGTGAGCTGAGATCGGGCCATTGCACTCCAGCCTGGGCAACAAGAGGGAAACTGTCTCAAAAAAAAGAAAAAGGAACAAGATCATGTCTTTTCAGGGACATGGATGGAGCTAGAAGCCATTATCCTCAGCAGACTAACACAGGAACAGAAAACTAAACACTGCATGTTCTCACTTATAAGTGGGAGCTGAACAACGAGAACATGTGGACTCAGGGAGGAGAACCACACACACTGGGGTCCTGGTGGGGGGTGGGGGCAGAACATTAGAAAAAACAGCTAAGGCATGCTGTGCTTAAACCTAGATGATGGGTTGATAGGTGCAGCAAACCACCGTGACACACATTGACCTATGCAACAAACCTGCACATCCTGCGCATGTAGCCTGGGACTTAAAAAGATAAAATTTAAAAAATAAATAAATTTATGTTGTTTTAAGCAACTGAGTTTGTTCAGGCCAAACTCCCAGCCCCTCCAGCGCCAGGCGGATGCAGCCATCAGGCCCAGCTTTCGGCGGAACATTTGCTCCATTATCAGATACTGGACGCCAGATCTTGCAGTCTCTTGTTAGTGCTTCTGCTTCCAGTGGAGGTGGGGGATGTCAGCCCTGGGAACAGCGTGTTCTTGAAATAAATGTCCTTTTAGAGGGAAGTGTCTGAGCCAGAGCAGTCAGGAAAAAGTGGGTCAGTGCCTGCCTTTTTTTTTTTTTTAAACAAGTGCACTCATATCCAGAGCTTGGTTTGGGCACAAAGCCAAGTAAGCTTGGACTTCCCAAGCTCCTGTCTGCGCCCACGTTCCAGACAGAGACCACAGAGAAATGGCCTTGCACATCCATTCAGGAGAGCGGGGCCCGGGGCCACCCCAGGACCGGATGAGGACCAGCCCCTCCTCCCCAGGGAAAGGGAGTTCGCAGAGTCCATTTGTTTTCTTTGCTGCCATCACAAACTTCTACAAAGTTAGAGGCTGACAACGGCACAATGTATAACCCTGCAGTTCCGTAATGGGGGCCAGTGGAGTATCCCTTTTCTGTGCTCATTTGTATTGTCTGCAGAATGCAGATCCTTGCAGTGTGGGACTGAGGTGCTGTCACCTTGCTGGGGTCAGTGGGGACCATTCTCAGCGTCTAGGGGCAGCCCCCTACCAGCTTGCAAAGCCGATGATGGCTGATGAGCACACGGCACCTCCCTGCCTCCTCCTCTGCCGTCACTTCTCTCAGACGGGCTCTTCTGCCTTTGTCCTCCTCTTCTGGGGTTCATGCCATTCCGCTGGGCCACCTAAGTAACCCAGGATCACCTCCCCAGTCAAGGTCATGAACTGACTCACACCTCCACAGTCCCTTTTGCCATGGAAGGCAGCAGGTTCACAGCTTAGGGCCGAGGGCACAGACTTCTTCACGGGCGGTTATCTGGGAGATGACAGCGAGGAAGCAGAGATGTGTAGACCTTCGCCCAAGTCAGACGGGCTGACCCCAGCCTGGGAGAGGAACAGACTCAGTGGCCAAGCTGGGGCTATTGTCTAGGGAGCCTGGCCTGGTTTGTACCCAGTTCCTCCGCACATCCCCGCCTTGCTGTGGGCCAAGAACTCCACTGACACCTAAGGGGGATTGCGCTCCGAGGTAGCAAGCGACGTGCTCAAGGTGGATTTCAGGCCAGGCAAAGTGGCTCATGCCTGTAATCTCAACACTTTGGGAGGCTGAGGCAGGTGGATCACCTGAAGTCAGGAGTTTGAGACCAGCCCGGCCAACATGGTGAAACCCTGTCTCTATTAAAAATACAAAAATCAGCCAGGCATGGTGGCAGGCGCCTATAATCCCAGCTACTCAGGAGGCTGAGACATGAGAATCGCTTGAACCTGGGAGGCTGCAGAGAGCCGAGATTGCGCCACTGCACTCTAGTCTGGGCGACAGAGCGAGACTTCTTCTCAAACAGCAGCAACAAAAACAAATACAAGATGCTCAAAGAACACCTGGGAGATTCATCGAAAAAACATCATCACTTAGGCACATTGTTGTCAGGTTATCTAAAGTCAGGATGACGGGAAGAATCTTAAGAGCTGTGAGGCAAAAGCACCAGGTAACCTGGCCGGGCGCAGTGGCTCACGCCTGTAATCCCAGCACGGCCTTGGGAGGCCGAGGTGGGCAGATCACGAGGTCAGGAGATCGAGACCATGCTGGCTGGTGAAACCCCGTCTCTACTAAAAATACAAAAAAATTAGCTGGGCGTGGTTGTGGGCGCCTGTAGTCCCAGCTACTTAGGAGGCTGAGGCAGGAGAATGGCGTGAACCTGGGAGGCGGAGCTTGCAGTGAGCCGAGATGGCACCATTGCACTCCGGCCTGGGCGACAGAGTGAGACTCCGTCTCAAACAAACAAACAAACAAACAAACCAGGTAACCTATAAGGGAAAACCTATCAGATTCACAGCAGATTTCTCAGCAGAAACCCTATAAGCTAGAAGGCAGAGAACACTGAAAAAGTGTATGGTTCATCCCTCCACATCTGTAGATTCCTTGTCCATGGATTCGACCAAGTGTGGATTGCAAATATTCAGAGTGAAAATGGATGACTGCATCTGTACTGAACATGTACTGACTTTGTTTTTTATTTTTTATTTTTTGAGATGAAGTCTCACTCTGTCATCCAGGCTGGAGTGCAATGGCACCATCTTGGCTCACTGCAACCTCTGCCTCTTAGGTTCAAGCAGTTCTCCTGCTTCAGCCTCCCGAGTAGCTGGGCGCACAATCTTGCACCACCACGCCCAGCTAATTTTTTGTATTTTTAGTAGAGATGGGATTTCACCATGTTGGCCAGGCTGGTGTCGAATTCCTGACCTCAAGTGATAAAACTGTCTCAGCCTCCCCAAGTGCTGGGATTACAAGCATGAGCCACCACACCCAGTCCTGACTTCTAAATCTTGTTATTATTCCCCAAACAATACAGTATAACAACTTTTTTTTTTTCTTTTTGAGGCAGGGTCTCCTTCTGTTGCCCAGGCTGGAGGGCAGTGACACGATCACCGCTCACTGTAGCCTCCACCCCTGGGCTCAATCAATCCCCCACCTCAGCCTCTTAAGTAGCTGAGACTCACAGGCATGCACCACCATGCCTGGCTAATTTTTGTATTTATTTGTAGAGATGGGGTTTTGCCCTGTTGCCCAGGCTGTCTTGAACTCCTGGGCTCAAGCAATCCACTAGCTTCAGACTCCCAAAGTGTTGGGATTACAGGCATGAGCCACCTTGCCCAGCCATACTTGAACACCTATTTACATAGCATTTACATTGTGTTAAGCGTTATGAGTAACCTAGAGACGATTTAACATATACAGGAGGTTATATGCAAATATAATCATGTTATATCAGGGATTTGAGCATTGTAGATTTTGGTTTCTGCTGGGGGTCCTGGAACCAATCCTGAGGGACAACTGTATTTCCATGGAAAATTCATAGCTAAGTCAGAGCCCAGTGTTCTTCTGCCTATAAGTTGTCTGAAAAACACTATCTTTCCTTCATTTATGAAACTTAGTTTTGCTGGATACAAAATTCTTGGCTGATAATTGTTTTGTTTAAGGAGGCTGAAGATAGGGGTCCAATCCCTTTTTGAGTGTTCTCTCCTGAATCTATATCGAAGCTATTGACTAAAGCAGATTTATTTCAGGAGTGAAAAAAGAAGAGTGTAAATTCACCTGGACCCAGATTCGTGGAGGCTGCAGCCCCTGCTGCTTCAGGAGTACATGTGGTTGCCGAGATACCTGTGGGGTTCCTCCCCGTGCCCTAACCTCAGGAACCTGTGAACATATTAGGTTATGTGGTAAAGAGAATTAAGGCTGCAGATTAAATTAGGGTTGCTACTAAACTGATGTTCAAATAGGAGATTGCTCATTTGTTCTAGATTATTTGGGTGAAGCCAATGTAATCACAAAGATCCTTAAAGATGGAAGAGAGGCTGGATGCAGCGGTTGACACTTATAATCCCAACACTTTGGGAGGCCAAGGCAGGCAGATCACTTGAGGTCAGGAGTTCAAGACCAGCCTGGCCAAAATGGTGAAATCCTGTCTTTACTAAAAAAAAAAAAAAATCGCTATAAGCAGTAGGCTGGACTGTTCTGACTAGTCAGCTACTGGTGTCGGAGGGGGTCAGCCCCACCTGAAACATATGGTGGTAAGTTTCCTGAGGCCTCCCAGCCATGCTTCCTGTACAGCCTGTGAAACTGTGAGTCAATTAAACCTCCTTTCTTTATAAATTACCCAGTCTCAGGTAGTTCTTTTTTTTTTTTTTTTTTTTTGAGACAGAGTTTCACTCTGTCACCCAGGCTGGAGTGCAGTGGCGCAATCTCAGCTCACTGCAACCTCCACCTCCCAGGTTCAAGCAATTCTCTGCCTCAGCCTCCCTAGTAGCTGGAATTACATGCATCTGAAACCACGCCCAGCTAATTTTTTTGTATTTTTAGTAGAGATGGAGTTTCACCATCTTGGCCAGGCTGATCTTGAACTCCTGACCTCGTGATCCACCCACCTTGGCCTCCCAAAGTGCTGGGATTACAGGCATGAGCCACCGTGCCCAGCCTCAGGTAGTTCTTTATAGCAATGTGTGAAACGGACTCACACAGCAGGTTTGCTTGCAGCCCATTATAAAAGTTCAGGGCTTCCTTAGCTTGGGATTCCTCAGCTATGATGCAAACCTACTGAGTGTGTGGCATGCACCTGGATCACTTCCACATCATCCCCATGGAAAATCAAGAACTCAACCCCTTTTACAATAGCTGCAAAAAAAAAAAAAAAAAAAAAAAAAAAACTTAGGAATATACCTAACAAAGGATGTGAAAGATTTCTACAAGGAAAACTACAAAACACTGCTGAAAGAAATCATAGACAACACAAACAAACGGAAACATATCCCATGCTTATGGATGGGTAGAATCAATATTGTGAAAATGACCAGACTGGCAAAAGCAATCTACAAATTCAATGCAATTCCCATCAAAATACCATCACCATTCTTCACAGAACTAGAAAAAACAATCCTAAAATTCATATAGAACCAGGTCAGGTGCGGTGGCTCATGCCTGTAATCCCAGCACTTTGGGAGGCCGAGGCTGATCAACTGAGGTCAGGAGTTCGAGACCAGCCTGGTCAACATGGTGAAAACTCATCTCTACTAAAAATATAAATAATTAGCTAGGTGTGGTGGTGCACACCTGTAGTCCCAGGTACTTGGGAGGCTGACGGAGGAGAACCACTTGAACCTGGGAGGTGGAGGTTGCAGTAAGCTGAGAATGCACCATTGCACTCCAGCCTGGGCAATGAGAGCAAAACTCTGTCTCAAAAAAACAAAACACAACACAACAAAATGCAGTACCACCTTCTTCCTGCAAGAATGGCCATTATCAAAAAATAAAAAAATTAGAGATGTTGGCATGGATGTGGTGAAAAGGGAACACTTCTACACTGCTGGTGGGAATGTAAACTAGTACAACCACTATGGAAAACAGTGTGGAGCTTACTTAAAGAACTAAAAGCAGAACTACCATTTGATCCAGCAATCTCACTACTGGGTATCTACCCAGAGGAAAAGAAGTCATTATTCGAAAAAGATACTGGCACATATGTTTATAGCAGCACAATTCACAATTGCAAAAATGTGGAACCAGCCCAAATGTCCATCAGTCAATGAGTGGATAAAAAAACTGTGGTATATATGTATGATAGAATACTACTCAGCCATAAAAAGGAATGAATTAGTGGCATACGCAACAAGCTGGATGGAACTGGAGACTATTATTCTAAGTGAAGTAACTCAGGAATGGAAAACCAAACATCATATGTTCTCACTCATAAGTGGGAGCTAAGCTATGAAGATGCAAAGGTTCAAGAAGAATACAATGGACTTTGGGGACACGGGGGGAAAGGGTGGAAAGGGGGTAAGAGAAAGAAGACTACAAATTGGGTTCAGTATATACTGCTCAGGTGATGGGGCACCAAATCTCACAAATCACCACTAAAGAACTTACTCATGTAACTAACTCATGTAACCTATTCCCCAAAAACCTATGGAAATAAAAAGAAAAGAAAAGAAAGAAACTTGAGACCCACACAGAATTGTCCCAAAAATCTTTTCAGACATTTTCTAGCCCACATTTCCAGTTAAAATGGTTATAATCATGGTATGTATATAACTGCATCCCATAAGATGGGTTGCCAGGCTCCTAGCTTCTCCATCTCTCCAGCTTGCAGATCCTTATCGTGGGACTTCGCCTCTGTCATGCTAAGAACCAAGAAGGTTCTTTTACATTTAATTAAAGTGTTTTTCATGCTGTTCAAAGTTATCTACAAACATCATTTTAAAAGCCTTTATGGGCCAGATGCGGTGGCTTATGCCTGCAATCCCAGCACTTTGGAAGGCCAAGGCGGGCGGACCATGAGGTCAGGAGATTGAGACCATCCTGGCTAACACGGTGAAACCCCGTCTCTACTAAAAATACAAAAAAAAAAAAAAAAAAAATTAGCAGGGCATGGTGGCGGGTGCCTGTAATCCCAGCTACTCTGGAGGCTGAGCCAGGAGAATGGCATGAACCCGGGAGGCAGAGCTTGTAGTGAGCTGAGATCATGCCACCGCACTCCAGCCTGGACAACAGAGGGAGACTCCATATCAAAAATAAAATAAAATAAAATAAAATAAAATAAAAAATAAAGCCTTTATGGGCTGGGTGTGGTGGCTCACGCCTGTAATCCCAGCACTTTGGGAGGCCGAGGCAGGCAAATCACCTGAGGTCAGGAGTTCCAGACCAGCTTGGCCAACACGGTGAAACCCTGTCTCTACTAAAAATACAAAATATTAGCTAGGCATGGTGGCAGGCGCCTGTAATCCCAGCTACTCGGGAGGCTGAGGCAGGAGAATGGCTTGAACCCGGGAGGTGGAGGTTGTGGTAAGCTGAGATCGTGCACTCACTGCACTCCAGCCTGGGTGACAGGGCGAGACTCTGTCTCCAAAAAAAAAAGCCTTTATATAAAGTGTTTGATTCCAATCAGACTATTAACACTGCTATGACTATCCTTGTATATATTGCTTTTTGCAAACTTCTGATTATTTCCTCAGAGACAGGCCCAGAGGCAGACTTCCTGAATCAAGGGCTAAGCCCACTTTTAATGCCTTAGCTACATACTATCAAATATCTTTTTTTTTTTTTTTTTTTAGACAGAGTTTCGCTCTTGTTGCCCAGGCTGGAGTGCAATGGCTCAATCTTGGCTTACCGCAGCCTCCGCCTCCCGGGTTCAAGTGATTCTCCTGCCTCAGCCTCCTGAGTAGCTGGGATTACAGGCACCTGCCACCACACCCGGCTAATGTTTTTCTATTTTTAGTAGAGATGGGGTTTCTTTGTGTTGGTCAGGCTGGTCTCGAACTCCTCCTGACCTCAGGTGATCCGCCTGCCTCGGCTTCCTAAAGTGCTGGGATTACAGGCGTGAGCCACTGCACCTAGCCTATATTGTGCTGGGATTACAGACGTGAGCCACCGCACCCAGCCTATATCTTTCCAGTAAGTCAGTACAACTTGCACAGCCCAAGCAGGGTATGAATAAGAGCCCTGCCCTATATGCCACAAACATTAAGAAATCATTGCATTGTCTTCTCACCCACATTATTAATTAAGCACATCAAAAACAGCCAAAGAGCTTCTTATCAGCGGGGTCTCCCACCGGGGTGGCCACATTGAGCTGACGTGATTCCAGGCCAAAGTAGGGGCACTGTCACAGTGTTGCAAGCTCCCAGCACTGGGACTGAAGCTTCTTCCAGGCCACGCGGGAAGAGGGAGAAACCTGATGACAGAGGCCTCAGACACACTGAGATGGCCCTTCCCCACTTATGAGGGAGTGACAGCGCCTTCTCTTCTTTTGTTTTCATTTGTTTGTTTTTGAGACAGTCTCTCTCTGATGCCCAGGCTGGAGTGCAGTGGCGTGATCTTGGGTCTCTGCAACCTCTGCCTCCAAGGTTCAAGCAATTCTCCTGCCTCAGCCTCCCGAGTAGCTGGGATTACAGGCATGCACAACTGTGACCGGCTGATTTTTGTATTTTTAGTAGAGACAGAGTTTCACCATGTTGGTTAGGCTGGTCTCGAACTCCTGACCTCAAGTGATCCACCCTCCTCGGCCTCCCAAAGCGCTGGGATTACAGGCATGAGCCACTGTGCTAGGCCTACTTCTCTGCTTTTTGTTTGTTTGTTTGTTTGAGACAGAGCCTCGCTCTATTGCCCAGGCTGGAGTGCAGTGGCGCCATCTCGGCTCACCGCAACCTCTACCTAGGGTTCAAGCAATCCTCCCACCTCAACCTCCTGAGTAGCTGGGATTACCGACACACGCCACCATGCCCGGCTAATTTTTGTATTTTTAGTAGAGACAAGGTTTTGCCACGTTTGCCAGGCTGGTCTTGGCCTCAAGTGATCCACCTGCCTCCGCCTTCCAAAGTGCTGGGATTACAGGTATGAGCCATCGCGCCCAGCCCTTCTCTTTTGACTAGCTTTTCCTGAATGTGCTCACTTTGTTAGTTGTAGTTATTTGAACTGTTGCTTGTTGCTTGAAATCAAGGCAAAGAAGAAGTCCCAAGAGACTTGGACGATGGTTAGTTTCAGGTGTCAACTTGACTGGATGGAGGGATGGCCGCTAGTTGGTGGAGCATTATTTCTGAGTGTCTGTGAGGATGTTTCCAAGGAAGATTAGTGGGTAAGTCAGTGGCCTGCGGGAGGGAGGCCCATTCTTAATGAAGGTCTAACTGGTTGGGGGCCCAGTTGGGATGAACAGGTGAAAGTGGGGGCACTGGCCCTCTCTGCTCTCCCTCCCTTCTGGAGCAGGACACCTTTTCTTTTTCTTTTTCTTTTTTTTTTTTTTTTTGAGATGGAGTCTCACTCTGTTGCCAGGCTGGAGTGCACTGGCATGATCTCGGCTCACTGAAACCTCCGCCTCCCGGGTTCAAGCGATTCTCCTGCCTCAGCCTCCTGAGTAGCTGGGACTACAGGCATGCACCACCACGCCCAGCTAATTTTTGTATTTTTAGTAGACAGGGTTTTGCCATGTTGGCCAGGCTGGTCTTGATCTCTTGACCTTGTGATCCCCCCGCCTCGGCCTCCCAAAGTGCTGGGATTACAGAAATGAGCCACCGTGCCCGGCCAGGACACCTTTTCTCCTGCTGTCCTCAGACAGGTTCTCTGGTTTTCAGACTCTAGATGTGGACTCTGTTGCACCAGTGGCCTCCTGGGGGCTCTCAGGCCTTTAGCCTCAGACTGGGGCCTGTACTGTCAGCTTCCCTGGTTCTGAGGCTGCCAGACCTGCACTGAGCCAGGCTCCCAGCTTCTCCATTTCTCCAGCTTGCAGGCGGTTTATCGTGAGACTTTGCCTCTGTGATCATAAGAACCAATTCCCCATTGTGTGGTTTTTGTTTTTGTTTTGTTTTTTTGATATGGAGTTTCGCTCTTATTGCCCCGGCTGGAGTGCAATGACACGATCTAAGCTCACTGTGACATCTACCTCCTGGGTTCAAGCGATTCTCCTACCTCAGTCTCCCGAGTAGCTGGGATTACAGGCATGTGCCACCATGCCTGGCTAATTTTGCATTTTTAGTAGAGACAGGGTTTCTCCATGTTGGTCAGGCTGGTCTCGAACTCCCGACCTCAGGTGATTTCGCCCACCTCGGCATCCCAAAGTGTTGGGATTATAGGCGTGAGCCACCGCACCCAGATTTTTTTTTTTTTTTTGAGACAGAGTTTTGCCCTTGTTACCCAGGTGGGAGTTCAGGGGCATGGTCTCGGCTCACGGCAACCTCCACCTCCCAGGTTAAAGTGATTCTCCTGCCTCCGCTTCCCGAGTAGGTGGGATTACAGGCGACTGCTACTATACCTAGCTAATTTTTTGTATTTTTAGTAGAGACAGGATTTTACCATGTTGGCCAGGCTGGTCTCGAACTCCTGACCTCAAGTGATCCACCCGCCTCGGCCTCCCAAAGTGCTGGGATTATAGGTGTGAGCCACCGCACCCAGCCCACTTCCCTGTTGATTCTGTCTCTGTGGAAGAACCTCACTAATACACCTTAATTGACCTTCAAAATAATAATGCTCAAAAGACTTCTTGCAAAAAAAAAAAAAAAAAAAAAAGGAAGGATCCACTAAAGGGCTAACCATCTTGTCATTTAATAAATGTAAACTTAAGGCTTGGTGCCATGGCTTACATCTGCAGTCCCAGCACTTTGGGAGGCCAAGGTGGGAGGATCACTTGAACCCACAAATTCGAGACCAGCCTGGGCAACATAGTGAGACCCTATTGTGTCCAGAGTTGGTGGGTTCTTGGTCTCACTGACTTCAAGAATGAAGCTGTGGACCCTCGTGGTGACTGTTACAGCTCTTAAGGTGGCGCATCTGGAGTTTGTTCCTTATGATGTTCGGATGTGTTCAGAGTTTCTTCCTTCTGGTGGGTTCGTGGTCTCGCTGGCTCAGGAGTGAAGCTGCAGACCTTTGCTGTGAGTGTTACAGCTCTTAAGGCAGCGCATCTGGAGTTGTTCGTTCCTCCCGGTGGGCTCGTGGTCTCACTAGCTTCAGGAGTGAAGCTGCAGATCTTTACGGTGAGTGTTATAGCTCATAAAAGCACTGTGGACCCAAAGAGTAAGCAGTAGCAAGATTTATTGCAAACAAAAAAAACAAAGCCTCCACAGTGTAGAAGAGGACCAGAGCGGGTTGCCACTGCTGGCTGAGGCAGCCTGCTTTTATTCTCTTATCTGGCCCCACCCACATCCTGCTGATTGGTAGAGCTGAGGGGGTCTGTTTTGACAGGGTGCTGATTGGTGCGTTTACAATCCCTGAGCTAGATACAAAGGTTCTCCACGTCTCCATCAGATTAGTTAGATACAGAGTATCAACACAAAGGTTCTCCAAGGCCCCACCAGAGCAGCTAGATACAGAGTGTCGATTGGTGCACTCACAAACCCTGAGCTAGACATAAAGACTCTCCACGTCCCCACCAGACTCAGGAGCCCAGTTGGCTTCACCCAGTGGATCCCACACCGGGGCTGCAGGCGGAGCTGCCTGCCAGTCCTGCGCCCTGCGCCCACATCCTCAGCCCTTGGGCGGTCGATGGGACTGGGCGCCGTGGAGCAGGGGGCGGTGCTCGTCGGGGAGGCTCGGGCTGCACAGGAACCCACGGAGGCCGGGGAAGGCTCAGGCATGGCGGGCTGCGGGTCCCGAGGCCTGCCCCGCGGGAAGGCAGCTAAGGCCCGGCGAGAAATCGAGCGCAGCACCGGTGGGCTGGCACTGCTGGGGGACCCAGTACACCCTCCGCAGCCGCTGGCCCGGGTGCTAAGTCCCTCATTGCCCGGGGCCAGCAGGGCCGGCCGGCTGCTCCGAGTGCTGGGCCCGCCAAGCCCACGCCCACCCGGAACTCCAGCTGGCCCGCAAGCGCCGCACGCAGCCCCGGTTCCGGCTCGCGCCTCTCCCTCCACACCTCCCTGCAAGCTGAGGGAGTGGGCTCCGGCCTTGGCCAGCCCAGAAAGGGGCTCCCACAGTGCAGCGGTGGGCTGAAGGGCTCCTCAGGTGCTGCCAAAGTGGGATCCCAGGCAGAGGAGGCGCCGAGAGCGACCGAGGGCTGTGAGGACTGCCAGCACACTGTCACCTCTCACTATCTTTTTTTTTTTTTTTTTTGAGATGGAGTCTTGCTCTGTCGCCCAGGTTGGAGTACAGTGGTGCAACCTCGGCTCACTGCAAGCTCCGCCTCCCGGGTTCACGCCATTCTCCCGCCTCTGCCTTCCAAGTAGCTGGGACTACAGGTGCCTGCTACCACGCCCGGCTAATTTTTTTGTATTTTTAGTAGAGACAGGGTTTCACCGTGTTAGCCAGGATGATCTCGATCTTGTGACCTTGTGATCTGCCAACATCAGCCTCCCAAAGTGCTGGGATTGCAGGCGTGACCCACCGCGCCCGGCCATGAGACCCTATCTTTAAAAAAACAAAAAAATTAGTTGGGCATGGTGGCATGCACCAGTAGTCCCAGCTATTCAGAAGGCTGAGGTGGGAGGATTGCTTGAGCCCAGGAGGTCAAGGCTGCAGTGAGTTGAGACTGCACCACTGCCCTCCAGGCTGAGCAATAGAGCAAGACCCTGTCTCAATTAAAAATAAAAATATGGTGCCAGAAATGGTGTATGAAAACAGAGGGAAAAAATCAAAGTAAAAATGAGTGAATGAATGAACGACATGTAAACATAATTGGGATGAATTCTAAGCACACCGACCAGGACCTGAGGTGCGTCTGGAATCTGCATGGCTCCTTCCCCGCTCCCACTCACTCTGTTACTGAGGGATGCTGACTCACTCCCGCCTTCAGGTTGCCAATCTGTAAAGTGACATAAAACAAGCACTTACATAAATAGTTCCTTCCAAAGTGAGAAAGGGGGCCGGGCACGGTGGCTCATGCCTGTAATCCCAGCACTTTGGGAGGGCCAGGCAGGCGGATCGCTTGAGGTCAGGAGTTCGAGACCAGCCTGGCCAACATGGTGAAACCCTGTATCTACTAAAAATACAAAAATTAGCCAGGCATGGTCGCGCATGCCTGTAATCCCAGCTACTTGAGAGGCTGAAGCATGAGAATTGCTTGAACCCAGGAGGTGGAGGTTATAGTGAGCCGAGATCACGCCCGTGCAGCCTGGGTAACAGAGCGAGACCCTGTCTGAAAAAAAAAAAAAAGAAAGAAAGGATTGAGGTGATTCATTGGCAATAGGGTAACAATACCATTTGTCATTCAAGCCAGAACATTTCTGAGAGTGAAAGGGAAATCTGTTAGTAATTATGCTGGTTTAAAGTGACTTTCCTGGCAAACTTCAGACACACAGCTGTTCATACATGGGCAAAATTAATGAATGGATGGATGGACAGACATTCACCTGCTGTGAGCTCTGCGCCAAGCTCTGGAGAGTCCCTCTTCACGCTGGCTGGCTCCGTTCTCACTCTGCCCTGCAGGTGGGTTCTGTTCTTCTTTTATGGCTGGGGAAGGAGGAGCCCAGAGAGCTAAAGCAACTGCCTAATGCCACCAGACCAGGAAAATGGACAAAGATTCTTTGCTTGGCCAATCTTTAGTCAACTTCAGAAACTTCTCCAAGGCCCATCTGGGTACTTCCTTGTAAAATCCAATTTTAGCAAAGAACTCCTCTTTTTTTGAGACGGTCTCACTCTGTTGCCCAGGCTAGAGTGTGGTGGCGCGATCTCAGCTCACTGCAACCTCCACCTCCCTGGTTCAAGAGATTCTCCTGCCTCAGCCACCCCAACTAGCTGGGATTTCAGGTGCCTGCCACCACGCCCGGCTTATTTTTGTATCTTTAGTAGCAATGGGGTTTCACCATGTTGGCCAGGCTGGTCTCAAACTCCTCACCTCAAGTGATCCATTTGCCTCAGCCTCCCAAAGTGTTGGAATTACAGGCATGAGCCACTGCGCCTGGCTGAGTTTTAGCAAAGAACTCTTCTAAGTCAGTTTACCCCACCCTCGATATCCAATTAGGTTACTTATTCTCTCTGCCCCGCAGGTGGTGTCTAAGCACCCTGGCCTGTCTTCAGCAAGCATCCTGCTAGGCTGGTTTAGCCCGCATCCCCTTACTCCCAATGCTTTCTCTTAGTAATTTTGCATCTGCTGTTCCCCACCATGCTCCTTGGCTGTATGTAAATCCTCACTTGCCCGTGCTGTATTCGGAGTTGAGCCCACTCTCTCCCCAGCAGCAATTCGTGGTTGCAGTGGTCCCTGCACCTATCACAAGGGGCCTGAACAAATCTGCCTTACTGTGCTCTAACAAGCACCACCGGATAACCTGTTCTTCCAAAACCCCAGATGGAAAGAATGAAACTGAGCAGCCAAATCAGCAACTGCAACAAAAAGCCTTCGGGTAGTGGGGAGGGGTTTGGGGGGCGGGGGCCTGTTGGAAGGCAGGGCTGGATGAAGGCCCTGAAGAGTCGCCGAGGGGCCTGTGTTGAAAGGTATCCACACCTGAGTGGGTTACTGGGTCTGAGGGGGAGGGCTTTGCACATGCCCCCCAGCTGGGCTGAGTTCAGTCCCCCAGTGCTGGGGTGGGAGGTTGATCAGTGCGTGAAGTGTGTTTGCCAAGTGAAAGCATGCCACAGCCTTTAGTTCTCCTTGACAGTACCACAGTGGAGGAGAACCCGGGGTGCCAAGAGGCAGCTGTCCCCCAGGTCTCTTGACAGGTCAGCGGCAGAGTGGGACCCAAACCAGGTTCTTGCCTCCAGGCCCCTCAGGTTGCTGCTGCTCTTGGTTTCCAGCTGGCCAAGAAAGCGCCAAGGCACTGATTAGAAACACAGGTTTTTACTGTGATGGCAACCAGCAGAGGGAAGGACAATAGGGGTGTCGGAGACACCAGGAGACATTTAGCAGGCACTGCCTGGAGAGGAACCTGGCCATGTGGAAGACACATGAGTGCCAGGGGTGAGGGCTGATTCCCGAAAGATGTCTAAGCCTACTCACTGCTGGATAGGATTAAGAGTTTTGTGGTTTGATGCCGGGTGCAGTGGCTCATCCCTGTAATCCCAGCACTTTGGGAGGCTGAGGTGGGCGGACCACCAGGTCAGGAATTTGAGACCAGCCTGGCCAATATGGTGAAACCCCAACTCTACTAAAAAATACAAAAACTAGCCGGGTGTGGTGGTGCGTGCCTGTAGTCCCAGCTACTCGGGAGGCTGAGGCAGGAAGATCTCTTGAACCCAAGAGGTGGAGGCTGCAGTGAGCTGAGATCGCACCACTGCACTCCAGCCTGGGCAATACAGGGAGACTCCATCTCAAAAAAAAAATTGTTTTGTGGTTTGCAAGTCAAGAGCAAGTAAGCCCAAGGGCATGACTCCAGGGGGACAGTGGCACCTTCCTACATCAAAGCCCGAATCCTGGAACCCTTCCCCCTCTCCCTTCTCCCAGTCACTCTGCACCCTAACTGCAGCTGGGATTGTGGCCTGGCCTTCTCTCCCTGGCCCTGGGGAACTCACATGGCATGGAGGAGCGGGATTCCTAGCAGGATCCTCTGCATGGAGCTCACTCCGCTGCTCACCTTCCTCCAGGCTGCTCCTCAGGCCCAAGCACCTTCCGTCTCTGGTGAGCTCCTCCTTGTCCTTCAAGGCCTAAATCAATAGGAAAGGTCTGGAGGGGCACACACCAGAAATCTGAGTGAGGCAGGATTGTGGGTGGAAGCATGAGGTTTTTCTTTCTTTTTCTTTTTCTTTTTTTTTTTTTTGAGACGGAGTCTTGCTCTGTCGCTCAGGCTGGAGTACAGCGGTGCGATCTCGGCTCACTGCAACCTCTGCCTCCCAGGTTCAAGCGATTCTCCTGCCTCAGCCTCCTGAGTAGCTGGGATTACAGGCATGTGCCACCACACCCAGCTAATTTTTGTTATTTTAGTAGAGAGGTGGTTTTGCCTTGATGCCCAGGCTGGTCTCGAACTCCTGACTTTAAGTGATCTGCCTCCCTCGGCCTCCCAAAGTGCTGGGATTACAGGCGTAAGCCACTGTGCCCAGACTCTTTTCCTTCTTTTTGCCTATCTGCTTTTCTTTTTCTATACTGGAGAGGTGTAGCTTTGGTGATAAGAAGAGGACTGTAGTGATGATCATGATGCTAGCGACGAGCGTAACGATCTGTCCCGGGTCAGACCCCATCTCAGTCATGAAACTCCCCTCCCCGCCTTTCCCACCCCTCCCCTCAGCAGGCTGGCTTCTTGGGGCTCCTGCATCGGGTCCTTATGTTTGTTGTTTTGTTGTTGTTGTTTTATAGATGGGGTTTCACTTTGTCACCCAAACTGGAGTGCAGTGAAGCAATCACAGCTCACTGCAGCCTGGAACTCCTGAACTCAAGCGATCCTCCTGCCTCAGCCTCCCAAGTAGCTGGAACTGCAGACACACGCCACTACGCCCAGCTAATTTTTCCTTTTCTTTCTTTCTTTTTTTTTTTTTCTTTGAGACGGAGTTTTGCCCTCTTTGCCCAGGCTGGAGTGCAATGGCGCGATCTTGGCTCACTGCAACCTCTGCCTCCCGGTTCAAGCTATTCTCCTGCCCTTAGCCTCCCGAGTAGCTGGGATTACAGGCATGCGCCACCACACCTGGCTGATTCTGTATTTTTAGTAGAGGTGGGTTTTCTCCATGTTGGTCAGGCTGGTCTCAAACTCCCAACCTCAGGTGATACCCCGCCTCGGCCTCCCAAAGGGCTGGGATTACAGGCGTGAGCCACCGCACCAGGCCTAAATTTTCTTTTCTACAAGTCCTTGTTTTTTATGCACAGCATCTGCACAAGCCATTCTCCCACCCTGGGGCTCTCCCTCCGGCCCCAGCCCCCTGCCCCATTGCCAACCAAACGCCACCAGCTCACACTGTGGTGTCTTCAGAGTCCCTGCGGCTTCATCACAGGTTGTGACTCCATGTGCATTTCTGTCATAACTTGAATTACACCCCTCACCCCTGTCCCCCACCCCTGGCTCCATGAGAGCAGTGACAGGGCCTTTCTTTTTTCTCTTTTTTTTTTTGAGACGGAGTCTTGCTCTGTCGCTCAGGCTGGAGTACAGCGGTGCGATCTCGGCTCACTGCAACCTCTGCCTCCCAGGTTCAGGCAATTCTCCTGCCTCAGCCTCTCGAGTAGCTGGGACTATAGGGGCCCGCCACCACACCCGGCTAATTTTTTGTATTTTTAGTAGAGATGGGGTTTCACCGTGTTAGCCAGGATGGTCTCGATCTCCTGACCTCATGATCCACCCGCCTCAGCCTCCCAAAGTGCTGGGATTACAGGCGTGAGCCACCGCGCCCGGCCAACAGGGCCTTTTCTTTTAAATCAATTTCATCATGACATAATTTCATAGAGTAAAAGGCATCCCTTTTAAGTGTACAATGTAATGAGTTTTGACAAGTGTATACACCCTTATAACCACTTTCACAATCAAAATAGAGACATTTCCACCCTGCCCCTTGGCAGTCAGCCCCATCCCCACCCTGGCAGGCAACCGGGGGTCTGTTTCCTGTCACTGTGAACGTGCTCAGCCTGATCTAGAATTTCATGTAACGCGGTCCTGCAGGAAGTGCGCTTCTGTCTGGCTTGCCTCGGCACAGTGCTTCTGAGTCATCCAGGCGACTGTGTGTACCCGTTGCTTCTCCCGCTGTTGGTGTTCCATGCAGGGATGTGCCATGGTTTGTGAACAGTCTCTCTGCTCATGGGTGTTTGAGTTGTTTCCACCCATAGTTATTATGAATAAAGCTGAAATGAACATTCAGGGACAATCTTGTGTGGACATACCTGTTTGTTTCTTTGGGTAAATAACAGAAGTAAAGTTATTTACTTTATGTAAATAAAGTAATTTATGGGAGTAAGCTGGCTCCCATGGTAAGAGGATGTTTAGCTTTTTAAGAACTGTAACCTATTTTCCAAAGTGTTTGGAACATATAGCATTGCCACCAGCAGTGTGTGAGGGCAGCAGTTGGGGCCACACCTCACTCTCTAACATGGGGTACCACTGCATCATGAGTCTTGTAGAGCGTACATCCTGGCTCCTGGCCCAGTGCTGGCCACTGTGGGTGCCCATTCTATTTTTTTTTGAGACAGAGTCTCATTCTTGTTGCCCAGGCTGGAGTGCAATGGCGCCATCTCAGCTCACTGCAATATCCATCTCCCAGGTTCAAGTGATTCTCCTGCCTCAGCCTCCCGAATAGCTGGGATTACAGGCGCCTGCCACCACGCCTGGCTAATTTTTGTATTTTTAAGAGACAGGGTTTCACCATGTTGGCCAGGCTGGTCTCGAACTCCTGACCTCAGGTGATCCACCTGCCTCGGCCTCCCAAAGTGCTGAGATTACAGGTGTGAGCCACTGCGACCAGCCTTTTTGTTTTGTTTTGTTTTGTTTGTTTGTTTTTTAGAGACAGGGTCTTGCTCTGTCACCCAGGCTAGAGTTCAGGGGTGCAATCACAGCTCACTGCAGCCTCAGACTCCTGGCTCAAGTGATCCTCCCACCTTAGCCTCCCAAGTAGTTGGGATTATAGGTGCCCAGCACCATATCTGGCTAATTTTTTTTTTCAGTGTTTTTTGTTTGTTTGTTTGTTTGTTTTTTATTATACTTTAAGTTTTAGGGTACATGTGCACAATGTGCCAGTTAGTTACATATGTATACATGTGCCATGCTGGTGTGCTGCACCCATTAACTTGTCATTTAGCGTTAGGTATATCCCCCCACTCCACAACAGTCCCCAGAGTGTGATGTTCCCCTTCCTGTGCCCATGTGTTCTCATTGTTCAATTCCCACCTATGAGTGAGAATATGCGGTGTTTGGTTTTTTGTTATTGCGATAGTTTACTGAGAATCATGATTTCCAATTTCATCCATGTCCCTACAAAGGACATGAACTCATCCTTTTTTATGGCTGCATAGTATTCCATGGTGTATATGTGCCACATTTTCTTAATCCAGTCTATCATTGTTGGACATTTGGGTTGGTTCCAAGTCTTTGCTATTGTGAATAGTGCCGCAATAAACATATGTGTGCATGTGTCTTTACAGCAGCATGATTTATAGTCCTTTGGGTATATACCCAGTAATGGGATGGCTGGGTCAAATGATATTTCTAGTTCTAGATCCCTGAGGAATCGCCACACTGACTTCCACAATGGTTGAACTAGTTTACAGTCCCACCAACAGTGTAAAAGTGTTCCTATTCTCCACATCCTCTCCAGCACCTGTTGTTTCCTGACTTTTTAATGATTGCCATTCTAACTGGTGTGAGATGGTATCTCATTGTGGTTTTGATTTGCATTTCTCTGATGGCCAGTGATGATGAGCATTTTTTCATGTGTCTTTTGGCTGCATAAATGTCTTCTTTTGAGAAGTGTCTGTTCATATCCTTTGCCCACTTTTTGATGGGGTTGTTTGTTTTTTTCTTGTAAATTTGTTTGAGTTCATTGTAGATTCTGGATATTAGCCCTTTGTCAGATGAGTAGATTGCGAAAATTTTCTCCCGTTTTGTAGGTTGCCTGTTCACTCTGATGGTAGTTTCTTTTGCTGTGCAGAAGCTCTTTAGTTTAATTAGATCCCATTTGTCAATTTTGGCTTTTGTTGCCATTGCTTTTGGTGTTTTAGTCATGAAGTCCTTGCCCATGCCTATGTCCTGAATGGTAATGCCTAGGTTTTCTTCTAGGGTTTTTATGGTTTTAGGTCTAACGTTTAAGTCTTTAATCCATCTTGAATTGATTTTTGTATAAGGTGTAAGGAAGGGATCCAGTTTCAGCTTTCTACATATGGCTAGCCAGTTTTCCCAGCACCATTTATTAAATAGGGAGTCCTTTCCGCATTGCTTGTTTTTCTCAGGTTTGTCAAAGATCAGATAGTTGTAGATATGCGGCGTTATTTCTGAGGGCTCTGTTCTGTTCCATTGATCTATATCTCTGTTTTGGTACCAGTACCATGCTGTTTTGGTTACTGTAGCCTTGTAGTATAGTTTGAAGTCAGGTAGCGTGATGCCTCCAGCTTTGTTCTTTTGGCTTAGGATTGACTTGGCGATGCGGGCTCTTTTTTGGTTCCATATGAACTTTAAAGTAGTTTTCTCCAATTCTGTGAAGAAAGTCATTGGTAGCTTGATGGGGATGGTATTGAATCTATAAATTACCTTGGGCAGTGTGGCCATTTTCACGATATTGATTCTTCCTACCCATGAGCATGGAATGTTCTTCCATTTGTTTGTATCCTCTTTTATTTCATTGAGCAGTGGTTTGTAGCTCTCCTTGAAGAGGTCCTTCACGTCCCTTGTAAGTTGGATTCCTAGGTATTTTATTCTCTTTGAAGCAATTGTGAATGGGAGTTCACTCATGATTTGGCTCTCTGTTTGTTATTGGTGTATAAGAATGCTTGTGATTTTTGTACATTGATTTTGTATCCTGAGACTTTGCTGAAGTTGCTTATCAGCTTGAGGAGATTTTGGGCTGAGACAATGGGGTTTTCTAGATATACAATCAAGTCTTCTGCAAACAGGGACAATTTGGCTTCCTCTTTTCCTA